>NC_046000.1:0-90000 GCF_010909765.2 Amblyraja radiata | reverse complement strand
AAAGAAAATGATACAAAGAGGCCATTAGAGCAATACCGATCTAGGAAACTGAGAGCAGATTTTACAATGCATTTAAACCTCTCCCATTTTTATGAGATGCATTCCTGGAATATGTAGGAAGTTTATTGTAACCTAGTGCCCTAGTGGATTAAGGGCGGCATGGTGGTGCAGCGGTAAAGTTGCTGCCTTACAGTGGGTGCTGTCTGTACAGAGTTCGTACATTCTCCCCGTGACTGAATGGGTGTTCTCCGAGATCTTCGGGTTTCCTCCCACACTCCAAAGACGTACAGGTTTGTAGGCTTGGTATAAGTGTAAATTGTCCCTAGTGTGTGTAGGATGGTGTTAGTGTGCGGGGATCGCTGGTCAATGCGGACGCGGTGGGCCAAAGGGCCTGTTTCCGCGCTGTATCTCTGTAAGAAATAGAAGCAAGGATAAGCCATCTAAGTTCAAACCACCATCAGTAAGATTATTGTTGATCCTGCAACTCAACACCTTATTCCCACATTCTCTCCATTATCCTTCATCCTTTTCGTATTTGAAAAAAAATATCAAGGACTCGACTTCCACCATCTCACGCGATAAGAATTCCAAGATTCCCAGCCCTTGAGTGAAGAAACTGCTCCTTGTCTCGTTACTAAATATCATGACCCAAATTCTGAGACTTTGGCCCTCGTTCTAGATCACCAGACCAACCGCAATCTCCATCCACGAGCCCAATCTAAACAGAGATAGACACAAAATGCTGGAGTAACTCAGTGGGTCAGGCAGCATCTCTGGAGAAAAGGAATAGGTGACGTTGCAGGTCGGAAGCCTTCTTCAGACTGCGTTCTGACACTTCTTCCTCTTCTTCTTCTTCTTCTTGCGTATGGCGTGCACAGCCTAAAGTTGTAGGACAACGTGTTCTATTTGATCTTATTTGACTGTGCACACCAGGTTGATTGGATTTGTCGAAACAGGGCGGACCACGTGAAGGTTGCAATCTCCCACCCCGCGTTCTGACACCAAAGAGCAAAATGTCCAACGTAGATACAATAATAAATATATCGCCATTTGCATTAGTTTTGTGCAGTTAACAAATCACAATTTCACACAATGTACATAAGACAGCAGTTATTTGACAAATACTCTGCAGTTCGGTGCAGGAGATCTTGTCGACGAATATTCTGGACCCACTGTTGACATCTGAAATTACAGGAGATATCATTTAGGATTAACTAATAAGAAAAAAGATGATCATAACTACATGCCTGAACAATGGATGATATGTCACTTAAATGCAATTGTTTTCAGTTGTGTGGAGAGACCTGTATGTTGAAGATGCTTTTTGCCTCTAATATGTCAATTTACCTTAAATGTAGAAGAGCTTATTAAAATCTTCTTACAAAGACCATTAAGTATTTTCTTTCTATCCTCTTTTGGACCCAAGGCATAGCAGAGCTGCCCACTCTCACGAAGAGGTAAGAGAGGGAGAGAGGGAAGGGAGGGAGATCGAGAGAAGAGAGAGAGAGAGAAGAGAGGGAGAGAGAAGAGAGATCGAGAGAAGAGAGGGGAGAGAGAGATCGAGAGAAGAGAGGGAGAAGGGGGAGAGGGAGATGGGGGAGAGGAAGAAGGGGGTGAGGGAGAAGGGGAAAAGGGGGGAGAGGGAGAAGGGGGGAGATGGAGAAGGGGGACAGGGAGTGGAACTGTGAGATTCAAAAATCACAAATGCTCTTGAGACAAATTCAGACAAAGAAGTGTTTTTATTAATTTCATATTCTGCAGAATAGGTGCCTCTGCACTGATGTCCCCTAGAGGCACACCGAGGATCGGGATGTCTTTTATCTTTATACATTTCTTTTCATTATTATCACATTCTCATCTCTCCCGATTGAGCTTCTTCCAATCATAACATAAAGTCCAGATTCCCACGAGAACGTCGTGGAACGCCCACCCAACGTCAAAGGCACCTCCCCTATCATGCATCGCATGTGCATTTAAATTAGGCATCTTGTCATAGTGGGTGTGAGTACATTTTCATGGCATCTCATCAAGCAAGCGCAGTACAGAGTAGCTCATGCCCCTTCCCCCAGTTCCCGTTATGTTCTTGTGTGACTGTGGTTATCTTCTGACTCTCATCCTTGAAATGTCACCATCTGTACTTGCTGCTATTATCTAGAATTTATCTCTGTTCTTTATATTGTTACTTTCTATTCTACCAGCAGTCTGGTTTCTGCTGACACCTTATTTCTTTCTACGTTATATTTCTATCCCTATTCTAAATCAACCATGTCTGTTAACTCTTTCCTCACAATCCATCCTTTTCTTTTTGCTACGCACCCTTGATTTATACTATCTCCTCCTTTTCTAATGCTAGCAGAAGATTCTTCACCTCCCTATCCTCCTCTCGTTGGTCATACTGTGTTCTGAAGGCCATTATGGTGGCAGCACTGTTCTTCGTCAGGGCTGTTTCTATCAATCGCTGAGCCAATCCCCGTACGCAGGGAATGATACAACATACGAACAAACACAATAACCCTACCATGACTATTACTGATGTTAGGGCTGATGAAAATATCTGCTTCCATTTCCCAAACCAGGAGTCTAGAAACCCGGTCCAGGAGGTGTCTACTCCAGAGTTCTCAGCCAATTCGATAGACAGAGAGGTGAGACCTGCTAGGGCTCTTGATACTGACCCATCCAGAGCAGTGTTGTTGGGGATGTATGTGCAACATTGTTCGCCAAACATTACACACACCCCTCCCTTCTCAGCCAGTAGCATGTCCAAGGCCATGCGATTTTGCCAGACCATTTGGCTGGTAGCTGTCAGTTGTTCCGCTAATCCTTCAACTGCATCTCGAGTGTAATTTATAAAGCGTTGTTGATTGTAGTATAAGTAGTTGATCCAGTCCACATTTTTATTAATTGTGGACCACCAGAAGAGTATGGACTCAAAGCCCGCAGCTATCTGATTTCTGGCTTTAAATTCATCGGGTACCCCTCTTGGCACCCCTATCGCATCTATATAGATGTGTGTGTCGAATGATCCTCTCACCTTTCTCTTTTGTCGTCGGCTTCCTTTATTGAGTTCTACAGCATGTTCTACTGCTATGGTGAAGGGCATCATCAGTTGTATGAGGGTACAGGTTCCCGTCCATGACCCTGGTAACAGGGGCCACAGGATATTCTCCCCGCACCACCACCAGACATCGGCTCTACTGACTATCTGCTTTTTCAGCCAGGAGCTGTTGAACAGCGGCCCCTGTTCCTCTGCCGTTATATTCTACGTCTTATTGCAGTTGAGCACCTCCCCCATGTCCTGTCCCTCTGGGTTATTTCTTGTATAGCACTCAAACCCCCCTCCCCAAAAGGAATGGTAAATGGAGGAGGTCGAGGGTCTTCCCTTCGGCCCTTTGTATTGTTGTTGCTGGCCGGAAATAGGTAATGATAACTCTGGCATATCACATTCTTTGGTAAGAGGGGATTCGTGAATAGCTGTAGTATACATGTCATAGCCCTAGGTGTTCTATTCCAATTCAGTGGAAATGGTACTGGGACCAGCTGAGGCCTAGCTCCAGCGCAGGCGTAACAATTGGTTCGTTGCATACTTCTGGCTGTGTACATCATCCAGGCAAGCCAGGTGTTGGCTCCTTTTCCCCCTGTTGGTATTCCTTTCTTATATAACTGCCTTAATCCTTTTTCTCCTGCTACTATCATTATCTTCAGATCCTTAGACTCATCTTCCCTGGTGACATTGCTGACTACTGGTGGTGCTGGTGTTGCCCCGGGATCCCTATTCTGACTGTCATTTATCTTGAACACCTCTCCCCTATCCTCGTATCTTCCCATCTTCCCATCTCATTTTACTTCTATCTCAAACTTCAGACATGCGTCTTTCCCTGTTTTATCTGCACATATCCAATTCCTACCACTTTCCTGTATTTGGACACTCTGTATGCTCACATATACGCGTCCTGGCAATTTCTCGTTCGGGTTTTGATATACTCTCGGTGTATCTCAAACTGATAGGTGGTCCGATGCCACCCATATTTTGATGAAGTAAACTCCGCGTGCCAATCTTTACAAGGATGGGTGCATACATATAGCCGCACCACCGTTTTCCTTTACATACATTAAATGGGATGGTGGTGGACCTTCTATTCTGTGGTATTGTGATTTCTATGCATGTTACATTATTTACAAGTTGGGTAACCACCCAACACACGACCCACCAACACGAAATCTTCATTTTTCCTGCGGGTTCTTGGTAAATATTAAAGTCAATGGTTCTTCTCCTTTGCGCACAGTCCACGGGCTGATATCTCTGGTGGGGCCTCCACAGGACCCTTAACTCGACTTGCGTGTGTCCACCCTTTCTCTTTTGTTCGTACTGCTGTCTCGGTGATTAGTAACACCAGGTAGGGTCCAGTCCACTTAGGTTGCAGCTTTTCTTCTTTCCACGTTTTTATTAATACCCAGTCTCCATCCTTGACTGAGTGAATCGGAAAGTCCAGTTGTGGGCTCTGGGCCAGCAATCCTTTAATTTTTAGTTCTGCAAGAGTTTGGGACACTGCCAGTAAATAGTTCCTTAGGAACACATCGTTCCCTTGTATTGTTGGGACTCCTTCTATCTTCCCTAAGTATGGGAGCCCGAATAACATTTTATATGGTGATATCCCGATGTCTTTTCGAGGTGCTGTTCGGATTCTCAACAGGGCTATCGGGAGGCACTTAGTCCAGGGGAGTCCCGTTTCCTCTATCAACTCGGTGATTTGGGTCTTTAAGGTGCCATTCATTCTTTCCACCTTTCCTGAGCTCTGGGGATGCCATGGTGTATGCAATTTCCATTCTATTCCCAGAGCTTCACATATCATTTCATGTGTTTTGGAGGCAAAATGGGTCCCTCTATCTGAGTCTATTGTTTCCACAATCCCATATCTGGGTATAATTTGTTCTAATAATATCTTGGCTACCGCCTGTGAGGTGGCAGTTACCCATCTGGTGAAATGGTCCACTACAACTAACAGGTACTTCCATGTTCGTACCCGGGGCAGCTCGGTAAAATCTATCTGTATTCTTTGGAAGGGCCTAACTGCTAATGGTTGTCCTCCTCCTGGGACTGCTCTCATGATTGTCTTATTAATTCGCTGACATATTACGCAGCCCCTTATGACTTGTTTGGCCATGGTAAACATCCCACAGCAAGCGTAGGTTCTGAGGAGGGTGTCACAGAGGGCTTGTGTTCCCCAATGGCTTTGTCCATGTAATCTCCCTAATAACTCCCTCATTATTTCTTTGTTCAATAGCTGCTTTCCATTTGGTGTCCACCATTTCCCATTTGAAGTACGCTGAGCCCCCATTTCTTTCATGTTTTCCTGTTCTTTCTCACTAAAGATAGGTATATTTTCCTCTGGTTCCCTTAAAGGTATTAGCGACTTCATTTCTACCATCTGTTCTGTGACTGCTCTTTTTGCAACCCCATCCACTGCCCTATTTCCTCTAGCCTCCAGGGTGTTACCCTTCTGATGCCCTGCCACATATGCTATGGCTATTCGTTCTGGTTTTTGCAAGGCTTCCAGTGTCTGTCCTACCAATTGCTCATGCGCTAATTCTTTACCTCGAGTTGTTATAATTCCTCGCTCTCTCCAGATCTTCCCAAAGGTGTGTACTACTCCAAAAGCGTATTTTGAATCGGTATATACTGTTCCTTCCTTCCCCTCCAATAATTCTAAAGCTCTCATTAATGCATATAATTCACAAGATTGAGCTGACCAACTACCAGGCAGCCTGCCGCTTTCAATTTCCTCCATCGTTTCCCCGTTCACTATACCGTACCACTATGTCTTTTTCCATCTATGCTCCTGGAGGATCCATCTATAAACCACCAGCTGCCCTCAGCCAGAGGTTGCACTTCTACGTCTTCTCTACTTTTTGTCTGTAAATCTATTATTTCACTACAGCAGTGTACTGGGCCCTCTTCCTTGTCACCCTGTTTCTCCGCTGGATACAGGAATTGGGATGGGTTAAGGTTCTTATCCGTAATTATCATCAAATCGTCTTTTTCCATCAGGATGGCCTCATACTTTAAAAGTCTAGAGTCTGTTAACCATCTGCTGGATTTCTGAGTGAGTATGGTTCTTACTGTGTGTGGTGTAGAAACAACCAGAGTGCCTCCAAAGGTTAATTTCCTACTCTCTTCCACCAATATTGCGGTAGCTGCTACCGCTTGTATGCATCCCGGCCATCCCCTGGAGACTGGATCTAATATTTTCGAGAGGAAGGCCACTGGCTGTCGATTTCCCCCTCTTTTCTGGGTGAGTACCCCTAGTGCCACCCCCTTGTCTGAATTTACAAAGAGGTGGAAAGGTTGTTCTACTGAGGGCAGAGCCAACACGGGAGCAGTAATCAAACTGTTCTTTAATTTCCCAAATTCCACCTCCTGTTCTGGGGTCCACTGAACTTTGTCTTTTTCTTCTCCCAATTTATCATACAGGAATTTTACTTGTCTGGAGTAATCAACTATCCACAGTCGACAGTATCCTATCAATCCCAGGCATTTTCGGTTCTCTTTCTTATCCTTTGGTAGTGGTACTCCCGTGATCCCAGCTATCCTTTCGGGATTGATTCATCTCTTTCCTCCACTTATCAGATGTCCCAGATATTTTACCTCTTGTTTCACAAATTGAAGCTTGTTACGGGACACTCTTAAACCCTTCCTTCCCAAGAAGTTTAACAGGCTTATTGTGGCGTCCCTTACTTCATCTTCTCTCTCTCCTGACAAAAGGAGGTCATCCACATACTGTAATAGTTGCGTTTCCCCGTGTCCTGGGAAATCCTCCAATACCTGCTCTAAAATTTGGCCGAATAAATTTGGTGATTCTGTAAAACCTTGAGGGAGCACCGCCCACCGGAATTGTTGCTTTCGCCCGGTTTTTAGGTTCTCCCACTCAAAGGCGAATAAGTCTCACTGTCTTTTTCCAGCGGACAGCTCCAGAAGGCATCCTTTAAATCTACCACACTAAACCATTTGTGGCTTGGGGGTATCCGTCCCATGATGGTGTAAGGGTTAGGCACTACCGGGTGTCGGGCTTGGACCACCTTGTTCAGTTCCTTCAAGTCCTGTACGAGTCTAAACGTCCTGTCGGTCTTTCTGACTGGTAGGATCTGAGTATTGTAGGGGGACATACATGGTTCCAATAACCCGTCCTCTAATAAATTCTCAATGATTGGTTGTAAGCATTTTCGTCACTCGGTCGAAATGGGGTACTGTCTTACCCGTACTGTGTCTGTGTGTCTCTCTCTCTCTCTGTCTGTGTTTCTCAACTTGTATGTCTACCATAAAACAACATAAAAGCTGGTCATGTTTCATCAATTAACTTATTTCCAGTTAACTTTACTGACAAGAAATCTAAAAGAACATCAAGAAACGATTTTTACAACTTCTCTTTTTCAGGTTACCAGGATACAAAGAGTTCATTTTTGCAGCTTGTTCGCAATCCCCCACGGCCCAAACACAGTGGGAATTCCCACCTCCGCCATGGGGGCGTCTGTGTTCAATTTTACAACTTGCTCATTTCAACCATTTGTTCCAAACCGGTTTTCAAACAAATCACTTCGTTTCATTCTTACTTCAAATAGATTATTCAATTTATATTTCTCCCTGCCTGCACTGTTGTCCCCGGCCTTTGCCGTCTTCTATCACATCCCCCTTTCGCGGCCTCTGCCGTCTTCTTATCTGCTCCTTTCGGGTTAACTCCTTTATCATCCTGTCTCAGGAACTTTCCTGTCTCTATCTGTACCTTATTTCTTCCTTACATCAGGCCAGGATTTGGTCACGAAATTTGCCTCTCCTCCGATGTGAAGAGATTCCCCATAATGGCCATCAACTCCTCCCATTGTATAAGTGTTTGGCCCAAGGAATTGATCTAACTGCTCTGCCAGACCTAAAGGATCCTCTAGGAGGCTTTTCATCTCCTTCCTGAAGTTCCTCACTTCGGTACTGGTTAAGGGGACATTAACAAACCCCCTTCCCCCTTGGGGTCCTCTCCTAGGCACCTCCCCCAGGGGTCTATTTCTCTCCTCCCTGGGTATTCCTGTCCCCAGTGGCTCTGCTCTACATCTACCCCGGCCCCTGTATTCTCTCTTCCCTGGGTATTCCTGTCCCCAGTGGCTCTGCTCTACATCTACCCCGGCCCCTGTATTCTCTCTTCCCTGGGTATTCCTGTCCCCAGCGGCTCTGCTCTACATCTACCCCGGCCCCTGTATTCTCTCTTCCCTGGGTATTCCTGCCCCCAGCGGCTCTGCATTTGCCCCAACGGACTATTGGGCAGAATGCGGGGATTTGGCCTACAGCCTCACCCCTCCCTTTCAGGTTTTTCATTTACATTTCCCATTCTCTCGATCGGAATTCCTCTCCGATCTCTTATCAAATTGCCCAGGTAATACTATAATAGTAAAAGTTTCTTACCGGGGTCTCTGCACAGAATCACTCGATTTTCGCGATCTCCTATCACTCTCACTTCTTTGTCGAGTCTCTGTTTGGTCCGGATACTACTGCTTAAACAGCTGACAGCAAGCAAGGAGTCTGAGACCGCTGAACTCAGCAGGGTGCACCTTCCCTTCGTCCGTCTACTCCCGTCAGCTGTCTAGAGTATTGGATCTCGGAAACGAGCCCCCAAGTTGTGAGATTCAAAAATCACAAATGCTCTTGAGACAAATTCAGACAAAGAAGTGTTTTTATTAATTTCATATTCTGCAGAATATGTGCCTCTCCACTGATGTCCCCTAGAGGCACACCGAGGATCGGGATGTCTTTTATCTTTATACATTTATTTTCATTATTATCACATTCTCATCTCTCCCCATTGAGCTTCTTCCAATCATAACATAAAGCCCAGATTCCCACGAGAACGTCGTGGAACGCCCACCCAACGTCAAAGGCACCTCCCCTATCATGCATCGCATGTGCATTTAAATTAGGCATCTTGTCATAGTGGGTGTGAGTACATTTTCATGGCATCTCATCAAGCAAGTGCAGTACAGAGTAGCTCATGCCCCTTCCCCCAATTCCCGTTATGTTCTTGTGTGACTGTGGTTATCTTCTGACTCTCATCCTTGAAATGTCACCATCTGTACTTGCTGCTATTATCTAGAATTTCTCTCTGTTCTTTATATTGTTACTTTCTATTCTACCAGCAGTCTGGTTTCTGCTGACACCTTTTTTCTTTCTAAGTTATATTTCTATCCCTAGTCTAAATCAACCATGTCTGTTAACTCTTTCCTCACAGAACGATAACACATTATAACGCGCAGCCGTCCCATTCCGACCAAAGATTATAGAGCAGATCTCCTCGCCTATCTTTGATTGCGGCCGCCGCCGAACCCCCCGGCCCACCATTGCACCCAATGTGTCCCGCGGGCCATATTTTGGAGACCAATCCCTTACAAAAACAAAACCAAAAACGTACAGAAGTGTTAAAATTGTCTTTATTATAGTGGTAAGTAAAGATCTATTAAAAATAAGTCTAATAACTTTCTAATGTACCGACAAACCTAGTTTCCCAATGGCCGTTGATGGGAGAACAGAAAATAACATTTTCACGACAGAATATCGACTGAAAATAATAATAATATTTTCTCACCTTTCTTTTTTATCGGGGAACCTAAAGATTGACAGGTCTGGTCGTTTAGATTTACGATTAGAACAATTGATAGCGGAGCAGTGATGTGAAGATTTAGATAAGGACGCCATGACAGTGTGGGGAAGCCCAACAAAATGCTCAATAAAATGGCGTCGACAATCACTCGCGTCATACTACGCGTTTTTCGAGGAGTGGACTATCTTGCTCCTCTATGATCTTTGCCAGTGACTGTGTCCCGGGTGCGAGGCCGCAACCTGGACCCGCCCCCAGCCCCGCCCCCAACCCCAGCCCCGCCCCCACCCCGCCCCCACCCGCCCTGATCCACCGGAAACCCGTCACTCACTCACTCACTCACTCACGGCTCATCCCGCCCACGGCCTGAAAATGACCTCACGACCAAGATGGCGTCGACCCGATGGTTGAGCATCTTTGTCTGAAGACGGGTCTCGACCCGAAACGTCACCGATTTCCTTCGCTCCATAGATGTTGATGTTGCTGTTGCTGCTGCTGTTGCTGCACCCGCTGTTTCCCCAGCACTTGTGGCCACCATCGATACTCTCTCTCTCTGTCTCTCTCTCTGTGTTCTCGATCCAGCAAAGGAGAGAGGGGGAGACGGAGAGAAAGAGATATTTAATTTTATCTGTGGTTTGTTTCATTTTAGCTGTTCAATTTCCCCTCAATGTCCTCATTTCCCCATCATCTCCCTCCCCCTGGATTTATTTCCCCCCTCAATTAGAGGAAGAGATACATAGAGTAACAGAGAGAGATGGAGAGAGAGGAGAGACATAGAGTGACGGCGAGAGGGAGGGAGAGAGAGAGATACATGGAGTGACAGAGAGAGAGAGAGATAATTTTTCTCGTTCCTGCCTTCATAACATAGACAACAGGTGCAAGTGTGGGCCATTCGGCCCTTCGAGCCAGCACCGCCATTCAAAGTGATCATGGCTGATCATCCCCAATCAGTTCCCCGTTCCTGATTTCTCCCCAGATCCCCTGACTCCCCTATCTTTAAGAGCCCTATCTAGCTCTCTCTTGAAAGTATCCAGAGAACCTGCCTCCACCGCCCTCTGAGGCAGAGAATCGCACAGATTCACAACTCTCTGGGTGGAAATGTTTCTCCTCATCTTAGTCCCAAATGGCCACAGATTCACATACCTCTCTGGGTGGGAAAATGAGGGTAATATTATGAGAAATGGGGGAGAAAATGCTGGAATTGTGGAGAATGGAGGTGGGGAATGAGGGGGGAATGGGAGGAAAATGAAGGGAACATTGGTGAATTGAGGAGAGATTATGGGGGAAAAAAGTGAAAATGAGGGGAGAATGGGGGGAAGATAAATGAGGACAATCGAACAAAAATGAGGGAGAAATCACGGGATAATGGGGAAAAACTTAAATTTGTTGTAAACTGAAAAAAAGTGGTAAATTTAAAGCATTGGGGGAAAATTAGAGAATAACGTGGAGAAAATGGAGGGAAAAGAGGGTGAAATGAGCAAATATGGGAGAAATGAGAGGCGAGAATAAAAAAGGGGGAATTAGGAGAAATTAATGGGGAAAATGAGGAATGATGAAATTAGGGAGGAATTGAGGAGAAATTGGGAAAATGTGGGGAGATGAGGAGTGAATGATGGGAGTTGAGGAGAAATGAGGGGAAATAGGAGAAAAATGAGGGGAAATTGCCGACCAATCAGTAGCCCCCTTCCTCCCATGGCAACAGATGACGCTATTATGGGGAGGGGGCGGCGGCCAATCAGTCCTCTGCCGGCGTTTGCAAACAGTTTATGCGCGGGCAGTTTTCCACAGATTGCCGGCCTCTGCATCGGCGCTAAACCTCGGGGAGAGTTGCATTCACTCCCGCTGTTTGCATTAAACACTGCACTTCCCAGAGTTTGCATCGAGTTTGTAAACTTGGAGTAACGCCTGCTTTAGCGCCGGCAGTTTTCCACAGATTGCCGGTAAAAGGCATTTGTGAAGCCCCCTCAGCCATTTTGTGTGCTAGCCTGAAACAAAGCGCGTGATTGGCCAACTGGCAGGCAAATCAATGTTAAACATGCTTTGATTGGACTAAAAAATTCCCGAAATTTTTCCGGGTTTTCTCTAATAAAAAATGTGCAAGTCTTGTTCATGACGAGTTTCAAGGGTGATTTATATAATTTTGTTTACACAATATGTGAACATTTCATGTAGTTTGGTGACTTGGGTCACGAAACTGCAGAATAAAGCTCCTCGGCCCACAGCCCAGTGCCAGTTTTAACTCCTGCTGCAACTTACACCCTATATCCGGACTGCTATTTGGGGGTCTGTAGATAACACCAAATTAGTGTCTTCTTGCCTTTACAATTACCCCAACTCAATCCACAGTGACTCTACCTCGTCAGTCCCTATGTCTTCCCTCGGAAGGGACTGAATTCCATTCCTCACCAGCAGAGCTACCCCCCCCCCCCTCCTCTGCCCACCTGCCTGTCCTTTCTATAGGATGTATAACCCTGAATATTAAGGTCCCAGACCCGATCCTCCTGCAGCCTGAGATGAGAGAGGGGCGTAGATGAGTGGAGGGAGAGGGAGGATAGGAGAGAGGGGGGATGAGAGGAGAGGCGGAGGGGGGAGATGGGAGGAGGGTCGAGGAGAGCAGAGGGGAGCAGGATACTGGAGGGTAGTGGAGAAGGGAGGAGGGTATAGGAGAGGGTAGGTGGGGGAGAAAAGGAGAGGAGAGCGGAACGGGAGAGGAGAGGAGAGGAGACAATCTCTCATGTCCACCATATTGTAATTATCTTTGGTGCTTATTTGAGGGGAGAGGGAGAGGGTGCAGGGAGAGAGGAGGGTGTTGAAAGGGAAGGGGATGAGTGGAGAGAAGAGGGGATGTGAGGAGTAGATGTGGGAGGAGGTTAGCAGTGGGGAGGAAAGGGGAGGAGTTAAGCGGGGAGAAAAGGGGAGGAAAGGAGAGGAGAGGGGATAGGAGTGGGGAGGTGAGGGAGAAGAGGGGAGGGGAGTGGCAAGAAGAGGGGATGAAGGGAGAGGTGAGGAGAGGAGACACTCTCTCCTCCACCAATTTGGTGCTGGATTTGAGGGGAGGGGATAGGAGGGGGAGTAGGTAGATAGGAAAAGGGAGGAGGGGCGAGGAGAGGGGAGAATAGGAGCAGGGAGGAGAGTAGAGGAGGGGAGTGAGAGAGAGGGTAGGAGAGAGGGGGATGAGAGTAGTGGAGGGAAGGAGAGTAGAGGAGAAGGGAGGGGAGCGGGGAGGAGAAGAGTGGAAGATATAGAGGGGAGAGGAGAGAATAGGATAGGGGAGATGTGAGAAGGAATGAGAGCGGAGGAGGAGGGAGAGGGGAGCGGAGGAGAGCAGAGATGTGGAGAGGGGAGGGGAGGAGTGAGGTGAAGTGGAGCGGAGAGGAGGAAGAGAGGTGGAGGGGAGGGAAGAGAGGTGGAGGGGAGGGAAGAGAGGAGAGGAGGGGCGAGAAAAGAAGGGGGTAGGGTGAGAGGAGAGAGGGGAGGGGGAGTTGAGGGAGGCAGAAGAGAGGAGAGGGGTGGAGAACAGAAAGGGGAGTTGAAGGGGGAGGAGAGGACAATCTCTCACCTAGTCCATATTACAATTCTCTTTAGTGCTGGTTTTGAGAGGAGGGGAGAGAAAGGAAGGGGACGAGTGGAGAGACAATAGACAACAAACAATAGGTGCGGGAGGAGGCCATTCAGCCCTTAGAGCCATCACCGCCATTCAATATGATCATGGCGGATCATCCCCAATCAGTACCCCGTTCCTGACTTCTCCCCATATCCCCTGATTCCGCTATCTTTAATAGCCCTATCTAGCTATGCCTTGAACGTATCGAGAGAGCAGGCCTCCACAGCCCCCTCTCACAACTCTCTGTGAGAAAAAGTGTTTCCTCGTCTCCGTTCTAAATGACCGACCCCTCATTCTTAAACTGTGGTCCCAGATTCTGGACTCCCCCAACATCGGGAACATGTTTCCTGCCTCTAGCGTGTCCAAACCCTTAATATGTTTCAATACATTCCCTCTCATCCTTCAAATCTCCAGAGTGTACAAGCCCAGCCACTCTATTCTCTCAGCATATAACAGTCCCGCCATCCCGGGAATTAACCTGGTGAACCTACGCTGGGCTCTCTCAATAGCAAGAATGTCCTTCGTCAAATAAGGGGACCAAAACTGCGCACAATACTCCAGGTGTGGCCTCACCAGGGCCCTGTACAACTGCAGGACCTCTTTACTCCTATACTCAGCTCCTCTTGTTATAAAGACCAACATGCCATTCGCTTTCTTCACTGCCTGTTGTACCTGCGTGCTTAATTTCATTAATCGATGAACAAGGACCCACATATCCCGTTGTACTTCCTCTTTTCCCAACTTGACGCCATTTAGATAATCTGCCTTCCTGTTTTTGCTACCAAAGTGGATAACCTCACATTTATCCGCATTAAACGGCATCTGCCATGCATATGCCCACTCACGCAACTTGTCCAAGTCACCCTGCATTCTCATACCATCCTCCTCACAGTTCACACTGCCACCCAGCTTTGTGTCATCTGCAAATTTGCTAATGTTACTTTGAATACCGAGCCTTGCGGTACCCCACTAGTCACTGCCTGCCATTCTGAAAGGGACCCGTTAAACCCTACTCTTTGTTTCCTGTTTGCCAACCACTTCTCTATCCATGTCAGCACTCTAAACCCCCAGTACCATGTGCTCTAATTTTGCAAACTAATCTCCTATGTGGGACCTTATCAAATGCTTTCTGAAAGTCCAGGTACACTACATCCACTGGCTCTCCCTTGTTGATTTTCCTCGTTACATCTTCAAAAAATTCCAGATTAGTCAAGCATGATTTCCCCTTCGTAAATCCATGCTGACTCAGACCGATCCTGTTGCTGCTATCCAAATGTGCCGCTATTTAATCTTTTATAATTGACTCCAGCATCTTCCCCAATATTGATGTCAGGCTAACTGGTCTATCATTCCCTGTTTTCTCTGTCCCACCTTTCTTAAAAAGTGGGATAATATTAGCTACCCTCCAAGTTAAGAGAGAGTTAGATAGAGCTCTAGGGGCTAGTGTAGTCAAGGGATATGGGGAGAATGCAGGCAGAGGTTATTGAGCCATGATCACAATGAATGGCGGTGCTGGCTCGAAGGGCCGAATGGTCTCCTCCTGCAACTAGTTTCTATATTAATCCACAGGAACTGATTCTGAATCTATAGAACATTGGAAAATTATCACCAATGCACCCACAATTTCTAGAACCACTTCCTTAGAAGAATGGCGAGCAGAAGAGAGACTGGGTGGAGAACAGCAGGGAGGAGGAGAGTGGAGAAGAGAGAGTTGGGGAGGGAAGAGTGGAGGGGAGAGAAGAGTGGAGGGGAGGAGCAAGATGAGAGGTGAGGAGGAGAGGAGAGATGAGAGGTGATGGGGAGAGGAGAGGGAGCAGAGGAGGGGAGGAGGGGAAGGGGAAGAAAAGAGAGGAGATGTGGTGAATAGATGAGGGGATGAGGAGAGAGACGAGAGGAGGGGAAGGGAGGGGGAGAGGAGAGGAGAGAACACTCTCGCCTCCACTATATTAGTTATCTTTGGTGCTGGATTTGAGGGGAAGTGGGAGAGAGAAGCTGCGCAGTGAGGACATTTTCCCTGGAACACAAAACAATTCTGCCAGGTTTTAACACTCTGGCCAAGCAACACACAGCAGAGTAACTGTCTTGCAACATTATTTACATTATTTACAATCCCTTTGCAGCAGTCCAATCAAATTCATGCATTTACAATACATTGGAGTTCCTCTGCAAGATCCTCCTACATACTAACAATTACAAAGATTCTTGGACCTTCCTCATGTGAGCTACTGATCAGGGACCTAGACTTCCTGGCACCAGCTAGCAGCCTGTGGCCTCTTATACACAAATGGCTAAAAGGCCTTTTGAATGCATGAACCCCCTGCTCTATTTTGGCTCTATTTTGGCCAATATTTACAAGAGAAGCGGAGAGGAGAGGAGAGGAGAGGAGAGGAGAGGAAATGAGGAGAGAGGAAAGGAGGTGAGAGAGGAGGGTATGTGGAGGAAATGTGAGGGGAGGAGATGAGAATAGATTCAATGCATTCGATCCAATTTGTGATCCCAGCTACAAAGACAGATGTGTACAACAATTCATTCTTCCCAGGCACAATTAAAGCATGGAATAATCTCCACCAAACTATAGTTACCCAACCAGATGCAACTAAATTTAAAGTAGCACTTTCTTCGCAATAACCCTTTCGGCTTAACCCTTCCCTTCACCACCTCCAGTTTAAATTCCAGTTGGAATATGTTGGAGGGCCAAGAAACCAAGAACCAAGAGAGGAGAGGATAGAGGAGAGGATACAATCTCACCTAGTCCATTTTGCAATTATCTTTGGTGCTAGTTGTGAGGAGAGAGAGACGGAAGGAGAGAGGACGGGAGTAGTGGAGAGAGGGAGAGAGGAGAAGAGGTGAGATGAAACATAGAAACATAGAAAATAGGTGCAGGAGTAGGCCATTCGGCCCTTCGAGCCTGCACCTCTATTCAATATGATCATGGCTAATCATCCAACTCAGTATCCTGTACCTGCCTTCTCTCCATACCCCCTGATCCCTTTAGCCACAAGGGCCACATCTAACTCCCTCTTAAATATAGCCAATGAACTGGCCTCAACTACATTCTGTGGCAGAGAATTCGAGATTCACCACACTCTGTGTAAATGAAGGGGAGTGGGAGATTGAGAGGAGCAGAGAGGAGGCAGGAGAGGAGAGAAGAGGGGAAGGGTGAAGAGGAGAGGGGAGGGGAGTGAAGAGGAGACAATCTCTCACCTATCCATTTTACAATTATCTTTGGTACTGATTTTGAGGGTGGGGGAGAGAGGGGAGGAGAGAGGAGGAGAGGAGAAGCGTGACGAGGAAAGAGCTGGAGTGGTGATGAGAGGAGAGGAGAGGTGGAGGAGAGAGGATGGGAGAGGAGAGGGAGAGGGAGTAAAGAGGACGGGAGGAGAGGAGAGGGGAAGAAAAGAGAGGATATGTGGGGAGTAGATGAGTGAATGAGGGGAGGCGAGGGGAGGGGAGGGTGTGAGAGGAGATGTGTGGAGAGTATAGGAGCGGGTAGTGGAGAACAATCTCTCACCTCCACTATATTGCAATTATCTTTGGTGCTGGATTTGAGGGGAGGGGAGAAGAGAGGGAGAGGGAGGGGAGGAGAGTGGAGGTGAGGTGTGAAGAGGCGAATAGAGGAGAGGAGAGGGGAGAAGAGAGGGAGAGGGAGGGGAGGACAGTGGAGGCGAGGTGTGGAGAAGGGAATAGAGGAGAGGAGGGGGGAGGAGAGGGAGAGGGGAGGAACAGGGCCATCTTAACGCATGGGTACGCTGGGCAGTTGCCCGGGGTCCACTAGCATTGGGGCCACAAGCTAATCTATGTATTGTAGAATGTTATTGTAGAACATGAAAACAGAGAAGAACATGGCAAGTGCATGACGGCATATTTGATTTGGCATAAAGATACTGGAAGTGTCGGGGCCCCAGTGCACTGCCCGGGGACCTAGAATGCTGTTAACATGGCCCTGGCGAGGAGGGAAGGGAAGAGGGGAGGGGAGGGGCATGAGGAGAGGGGAGTTGAAGAGAGGAGAGAAGAGAGGGACGTCGGAGGAGAGGTGAGGGGGAGAGGAGATGGAGTGGAAGCATAGAGAGGAGAAGAGGATAGGAAAGGGGAGAGGAGAGGAGTCAATCTCTCACCTACACCATATTTCAGTTATTTTTGGTGCAGGCTTTGAGCGGTGGGGAGAGAGAGGGAGGGGGAGGGGTGGATCCGAGCAGTGGAAATGGGAGGAGAGGATTGACGAGGAGATGAAAGGAGAGGAGGGGTGAAGAGGAGAGGGGAGGGGAGAGGAGAGAGGAGAGATGACAGGAGAGGGGAGGGCAGGAGATGAGAGGGTAGGAGAGGAGATGAGGGGAGTAGAGGAGGGGAGCAGAGGGGAGATAATGGTGTTGAGAGATGAGGGGGAGAAGAGCGGAGCATGGAAGGAAGGGGAAGTAGAGGAGAGGAGAGGAGAAAGGAGGGGTGGAGAAAGGAGGGGAGGGTAGGAGATGGAAGGAAGTAGAGTAAAGAGGGTAGAGGACCGGTAAGGAGAGCAGCTGAGGGGAGTAGAAGAGGAAAGTGGTGGAGAGGAGGTGTGAGGGGAGGGGAGGATAAGGGTGTGGAGGAGGAGGAGAGGGGAAAGGAAGTGTGTAGATGAGATGGGGGAGAGGAGAGAAGAAGGGAGGTGAGAAGAGAAGGGACGGGAGAGGAGAATAAATTAAAGGAGAGGAGAAGTAAGGATGGGGAGGGGAGGGAAGGAGTGGAGAGGGGAGGGGAGGAGAGGAGATGGATGGAGAGGGGAGAGGAGAAGAGAGGTGAGGAGAGTGGAGAGGAAGGGGAGGAGAGGGGAGAGGAGGGGAGGCGAGGGTAGGAGAGGAGAAGGGAGGTGAGGAGAGTGGAGAGGAGAAGGGAGGAGAGGATAGGAGAGGTGAGGGAGGTGGGGAGAGTGGTCGAGTGGGGGGGGGGAGGAGAGGAGAGGAGGGAGACAATGGACAATAAGTGCAGGAGTAGAGGCCATTTGGCCCTTCGAGCCAGCACCGCCATTCAATGTGATCATGGCTGATCATCCCCAATCAGTACCCCGTTCCTGTCTTTTCCCCATATCCCCTGACTCCGCTATTTTTAAGAGCCCTATCTTGCTCTCTCTTGAAAGTGTCCAGAGAACCCACCTCCACCGCCCTCTGAGGCAGAGAATTCCACATTCACAACTCTCTGTGAGAAAAAGTGTTTCTCGTCTCTGTTCTAAATGGCTCACTCCGTATTCTTAAACTGTGGCCCCTGGTTCTGGACTCCGGCAACATCGGGAACACGTTTCCTGCCTCTAGTGTGTCCTTAATAATCTGATATGTTTCAATGAGATATCCTCTCATCCTTCTAAACTGCACAATGTACAAGCCCAGCTGCTCCATTCTCTCAGCATATGACAGTCCTACCATCCTGGGAATTAACCTGGTGCATTCACAGCATAGGAGGCCGGCGAGTCAACTGGCGAAAATTCGGAGCGCTATCGCGAACCATTTTTGGTTTGAATAAACAGATTTTGTTTTGTGTAGTAATTCTATACATTTGGGTTTATTATATACTTCTTATGAAAGAGGGATATCGAAAAATATAATTTGTTTTTCAAATAAAATAATCAATAAAAAAACAAGGCTGGAAGTCCTGAGAACAACCCAAGGTGTTCATAGTTTGGAGTTTAGTTGGAGTCGTTGTGTTCAATAGCCTGATGGGTGTTGGGGAGACCATCAACACTTCCCAGGATGGACATATCAAATAGTAGAGAACATAGATATAAGGGGCAGAGTGGCAAAGCTTAAAGGAGATGTGCAGCGCAGGTTTTTGAAAACAGAGATTGGAGAATATCTGGAACACACTGCCAGAGTTAGTGGAGGATGCAAATATAATAGTGGCATTTAAGAGACATGTTTAGATAGGCAAATGAATATACAGGGAATGGAGGGATATGGATTATGTGCAGACAGATAATAGTTGGTCTTGGCATTATGTTCAGCTTAGTTATTTCAGTTACAAAAATCCTATGAAGGAACCATTAATTTAAGTTTAATATCGGGGTGGTGATTGCAAACTTCACATGGTCCACCCTGTTTCAAGGGTAGGAGAGAGAGTGGGAGAGGGAATGGAGGAGAGAGGAGGGGAGAAGAGGAGAGGGGAGGAGATCAGAGCGGAGAGGAGGGGAGGTGAGGAGAGGTGTGGAAAGGGGAGGAGACGAGATGAGGAGTGTATACAATCTCTCACCTGCACAATTTTACATTTATCTTTGGTGCTGGATTTCAGGGCAGGGGAGAGAGAGAGAGAGAGAGAGAGAGGGGGGGGGGGGGGTTGGAGAGGAGGGGATGACAGGGGAGGGGAGGAGAGAGGAGAGGAGACAATCTCTCACGCACTATATTACAATTATCTTTTTTTGTGTGTTATAATTCTATACATCTGGGTTCACTATATACATTATGAAAAAGGGATATAGAAAAATAAAATTTGTTTTTGATGACATTTTTCTAGAGGGAGTGTTAGAGAGGGAAGCAAAAGGGGTGGAGGAGTGGAGAGGAGAGAAGAGGGGAGAGACGATGGGAGGAAGGGAGGGAGGGAGAAGCAGGGGAGGAGAGGAGAGGAGAGGGTAGAGGAGAGGAGACCAGGGCAGGAGAGGGGGGGAGGGAGGGGAGGAGAGATGAGGGGAGGAGAGGAGAGGAGGGGTGAATGGAGGAGAGGAGAGAGAAGAGGGGAGATAGGAGGGGAGGGTGGAGAGGGGAGTGGGGAGATGGTAGGGGATGAGAGGAGAGTAGAAGAGAAGAGGGGAGGGGATGGGGTGAGGATGTGGGTAGGAGGGGGGATAGTGGAGAGGGGAGGGCAGAGGAGAGGGGAGAAGAGAGGAAAGTAAAGGAGAACAGGAGCGAGAAAAGCGGAGGGGAGGTGCGGGAAGAGAAGAGAGGATAGAGGAGAGAAGGGGGAGAGAAGGGAAGGGGGGAGAGAGGAAAGGAGAGGAGTGGAGAGTAGAGGAAAGGAGGGGAGAGGGGATGAGAGGAGGGGAGGGGAGGAGGAGAGGATGTATGGAGAGGAAAGGGGAGGGAAGTCGAGGGGAGAAGAGGAGAAAGGAGGGGATGAGAAGAGAGGGGAGGAGAACGGAGAGGAGAACGTAGATGGGAGGAGAGCGGAGGGGAGGAGAGGTGAAGAGAGAAGATGGGAGGAGAGGAGAGGAGTGGGGAGGGTAGGGGAGGAGAGGAGACAGAGGAGAGGAGAGGAGAGCAGCGGAGGGGAGAAGAGGGGGAGGAGGGGAGAGGAGGAAGGGAAGGGGAGCAGAGGAAAGGAGTGGGAATGGGTGGGGAAGGGAGATTTTTAAATCGGGATCACAAAAACTTGGGGGGTTGTCCCCCAACTCTCAAAACATGGGGGGGTACGTGTGTCCCCTGCCCCCCCCCCGGATTTTCCGCCCCTGCAGGAGAGACAGAGAGGGGGGGATTACAGGGGAGAGAAGGAAAGGTCAGAGGAGATGGGAGGAGGGGAAACAATCTCTCACCTGCACCATATTACAATTATCTTTGGTGCTGCATTGGTGGGAAGGGGAGAGAGAGAGTGAGAGGGAGGGGAGGGGAGGAAAGGGGAGGAGAGAAGTGAAGAGGAGGGGATGAAATGGGTGATGAGAGGAGAGGAGGGAAGAGTTCGGAGGGGGTAATAGGAGACGATAGGATGGGAGGGGAGGGAAGGAGATGATAGTAGAGGAGAGGAAAGTAGAGGAGCTGAGATAGGTGTAGAGGGGGGGGGGAGTTGAGGAGAGGAGAGGGGAGGATAAGAGAGGAGACCGGACAACTGGTGGGGAAAGGGGAATAGGGAAAAGGACAACAGAGGAGGGAACAGGAGGGGATTCAAGGGTAGTGCGGATGGGGGCTGGAGGAGTGAGGACTGGAGGAGAGGGGAGAGGGGATAGGATAGGGGAGGATGTGCGAGGAGAGGATAGGCAAGGATAGGGGAGAGGAGAGGTGAGGGGAGGTGGAGATGAGAGGAGTATATGCGGGGATAGGGGAGGATAGGGAAGGACAAGAGATGATTGGAGGGGAAGGGAGGAGAGGAGAGGAGAGGTGAGGAAGGGTGGGGAGGGGAGGATGGTTTGAGAGAAGAGAGTAGAGGAGAGGGGGAGTGTGGAGAGGAGAGGAGGAGAGAGGAGAGGAGACAATCTCTCCCCTAGTCAATATTGCAATTATCTGGCGCTGGATTTGAGGGGGGGGGGAGTGGAGGGGATTAGAGAGGGGAGGAGAAGAGGGGAGGAGTGGAGAGGGGATGTTATGTATTTGCACTGGAAACGGCCTTAAATAAGACTCGGAACACATATGTACTTTACATGCTTGTTGTATTGTGATCGCCATCTTGAGTCTCTCTGTGTGCAATCGCGCAAGTCATTCAAACATGCGAATCATATTCTCATACATAACACTCCTCCCCCTTTAACTTGGAGGCAGGTATTTCACATTCACGGTATATGATCTTTTACACAATTATAATTGAATAATACACTGTTCTCCAAGTCGTATTATGAAAGTCATCTTACAATTAGATCATCATAACTGTAATAAACATGCATAAAGTAAACTGGGCATTTATGATTTTTTCGTAATATTCCACCCTTCTTCCATAAACATGGTGCAGCAAACCAAATAAATGACACATTGCTTTATGTGTTTTCACTTATAAAGCACTAAATCCTCATAACCTTTAGGTGTTCTTTTAGTTCTATTAGAGATGCGTCTCTCTGTCTGTGTTGGACTTTGCATGTGACCTGAGATATCAGGCTCTGGTTGTGATGTTGTTATCACTATGGGCTAGAGGTTCGTCACTCTCTGAAGTTCTTTCAGAATCTACACGTTCGGTTGGAGTAGGCAGAACCAGCATTGGCCCCTCACTTGGTTGAACCACTTATCTTTGCTGGAGGTTGTTGTGCTCGTCACCTTTTTGCAAATATGGTCTAATTTGATCGACATGGCGACATGGCGACGCTCAACTCTTCCCTCCCTCAACTTTACATTGTACATGACTTCACGGATGACTTCTGCTATCATTCAGTAAAGCCAAGTAGGACATGATGTGAAGTTCTTGACCATGACATGATCATTCACCTCAAAGACTCGTTCTTTGCTTCCTCGATCTGCTGCCTGTTTCATTGAAGCTTGCTTCCTTCGGACAGATTTGCTGAGATCGGGTTGCAGACTGTCTAGTTTAGTGCGGATCTTTCATCTGGACATCAGTTCACTGCGTGACTTTCCAGTCATTTCTTGAGGTGTGACTTTGTACGTCAACAACAACTTCTGGAGCTTTAGCTCCAGGTCTGATCCTTTTCCTTTCTTCACACCTGCTTTCACCGTCTGTACACCTCTTTCAGCTAGTCCGTTGTTGGACGGGTGTTTGGGTAATGTTTGAACATGGCAGATGTTGTTGCTGCTGAGGAACCTGGCAAATTCCTCAGACACAAACTGTGTACCATTGTCTGTGACCACTGCCCGCCCGCTGGCCGGTAGGTGGTCGCGATCATCATTCATCCAGTACAGGATTTTTTGCAAGTTAGCAGCCCAGTAGTATCGCCTAAAGTCAGGAAGTGCCAAACCGCCGTCACTCTTAGGAGACTGTAGTAGCGTCTTTCGAATTCTGGCCGGTTTGCTACCCCATAAAAATTTAGATATTCTCCTTTCTAATTTATCAAAAAAAGATTTAGTGATAAATATAGGAACATGCTGGAAAAGGTACAGGAATTTGGGTAGGACAACCATCTTGACCAGATTTATCCGGGCCGCGAGGGATAACGGTAAGACTGACCAGCGGTCAAATTCTCTTTCAGCTTTCTCAACCAGAGGCAGGAAGTTTGTGCGGAACATATCAAATATAGGTATTGTGATAAAAACGCCGAGGTAGCGAAATCCGTCCTCCGCCCATTTGAATGAGGTTAAAGAGCGAGGGAGCTGCTTAGCCAATGAGTTAATCGGTAATAGTTCACTTTTTTGGTAGTTAAGTTTATAACCAGAGTACACCCCAAACCGTCATAAACACAGGGAGAGAGCTGACTGGGTTCGAGATGTACAGGAGCAGGTCATCCGCATACAATAAGACTTTATGAATTGTGTCAAACCGTGTGATACCTTTAAAGCCCTTCTCTGAGCGTAACCAAACCGCCAAGGGTTCTATCGCGACAGCAAACAGAAGTGGTGATAACGGGCAACCCTGCCTGGTACCTCTCCGAAGGGGGAAGTGGGGCGACCGTGTGTCGTTTGTTTGTACTGAGGCCACCGGGGATGAGTATAATAGACTGACCCAATGAATGAAACTATTGCCGAGGCCAAACCTGTCCATCGCCTCGTATAGGTACTTCCACTCGACCCTGTCGAAATCTTTTTCGGCGTCGAGGGAGACCACTATCTCCGGGGTCTCACTATTTGGTGAATGGATGATGTTAAGGAGACGCCTAGTATTGTAGGAGGACTGTCGGCCTGTCATAAACCCTGTTTGATCTAATGAGATAATAAAGGGCATCACTTGTTGAAGACGGAGTGCAAGAACTTTAGAGAGGATTTTGAGGTCCACATTCAAGAGTGAAATTGGTCTATAGCTACTACAAAGCAGGGGATCTTTCTCCTTTTTAAGAATTAGGGAGATAGTAGCCAACGACAAGGTGGGCGGTAGGCGACGATGTAAAAACGCCTCATTGTACATATCTCTCAGGACTGGTGCGAGGAGAGCAGAGAAAGCTTTGTAATATTCTACAGTGAAGCCGTCAGTATGTTTTTGATGTTTCTCGGTGTGTTTTATGTGGGGGGTGGTGTGGGGGGTAAGGGGGAAACCGTTTTGGCCGCCTCCTCCACGGAGAGGCGACTTTTTCCAGGTCGCCTCCCCTAATAGCAAGGATCGACGCGGCCTTTCCCGGAGATGCGCCCGGGCCTTCTGCGGCGGGCGCAGCGTGGACTCTCGGCATGGAGCGGGTGAGCCCTAGCTGGAGGGGAGCGCTCCGTTTCGCTGGCCCGGGGCAGCCGGCAGCGCGGTCTGCACAGCTCCAGCTGGCGCTGCGTCTACAGCCCGGGATCTCACGTGGGTGACCCGGGGGAAGAAGAATCCATCACGGCAGGCCCGCGGCCAACTTCTACCGCGGGTCCAGCATGGACTTACCATCACCCCTGGAGGGGAGCTTCGACCATCGGCCCTGCGGTCTGCGGTGCTTCTGGCTGCGGCGCGGCGGGGACTTTAAATCTTCGACCGCCGGCCTGCGGCCTACACCAGCCTGAAGCCGCGGTCTCCGGTGGGGAAGAGCCGATCCTGGACTTACCTTGCCTTTGACTTTGTCCCTTACCATCTGGACGCCCGCAGCAACGGCTGCGGAGGGTGGAGGTCCCGACCACGGGGGAAATGGAGGAGGACTGGCCAAGTGCTGTGCCTTCCACCACAGTGATGAATGCTGTGGTGGATGTTTGTGTTATATTTTTATTGTGGTTGTGTGTTCTTTATTATTGTACCGCTGCTGATAACCCAAAATTCCACCGACCCTGGTTGTGTGACAATAAATTCTATCAATTCAATTCAATTCATGTTCTGGCTAGCCATATTTGGCAGCAATCCAGGGTACTTCCTCACCAGTCTCTCCCCATTAGGCTTGCACCTTTCTTTACTCCCACTAGGGTCAGCGTTTCTGGCTTCCTGTGAGGTTCGAGCTGTACCTGTACCGCTGCTTGTCCGTAAATGTCTATCTTCTCACCTGTGTAGGATTTGAGCTTGAGGCTGCAGGGATCTAGTCTGGGGTCCTGACTGAGTTTTCTGAAGACTTCTTCTGATACGATAGTCCATGGACCTCCAGTGTCCAGAGGGAGTGCAGAGAAGGTTCACCAGACTGATTCCTGGGATGTCAGGACTGTCTTATGAAGAAAGACTGAATAGACTTGGTTTATACTCTCTAGAATTTAGGAGATTGAGAGGGGATCTTATAGAAACTTACAAAATTCTTAAGGGGTTGGACAGGCTAGATGCAGGAAGATTGCTCCAGATGTTGGGGAAGTCCAGGACAAGGGGTCACAGCTTAAGGATAAGGGGGGAATCCTTTAAAACCGAGATGAGAAGAACTTTTTTCACACAGAGAGTGGTGAATGTCTGGAACTCTCTGCCACAGAGGGTAGTCGAGGCCAGTTCATTGGCTATGTTTAAGAGGGAGTTAGATGTGGCCATTGTGGCTAAGGGGATCAGAGGGTATGTAGAGAAGGCAGGTACGGGATACTGAGTTGGATGATCAGCCATGATCATATTGAATGGCGGTGCAGGCTCGAAGGGCTGAATGGCCTACTACTGCACCTAATTTCTATGTTTCTATGTTTCTATGTCAACTTCTAGTTGTACCTCGCTGCCGTTCACTATCACAGTGGCTGTATCCAGGTCAGAGTTTGACAACTTGTTGATCAATTCATCTTCCAAGTTGCTCAGCGGTGCCTCCAAGTGTTTTGCTTTTTTCTGGAATTGTCTCCTCCTCTGCTGGTAAACTCTAACAGCATCACACTGGCTTTTGGTGTGACCCGTTCCCAAGCACCTGAAGCACCTCCCATCTCTAAATTTACACGTCGCTTGCTCATGGCTGCCGCCACGTCTCCAGCACTTCTTGGAGAATTAAACCTTGACTCTGGATGCTCTTGGTGGACTCCTTGTCTTCTTTAGTCCAGGCTCCTTCCTTTGAAGCCGATGGACGGTGATAGCATCATCTTGAGGCCTTCCGATCTTCTTGATCTGTTTTACATCTTGTTTAGCAACCTCAATCGCTGTCGCCATATTGACTGAGTCCTCAAAGGTTAATGTTGGTGAACCCATCCTTCCACCAATCTATCCCTTAGCATATTCTCCAGTTCCTTAAAATTACACCAATCACTGAACTGCCAAAGCCTTGCTAGGAACTGAGGGATTGCTTCATTTGCTTGTGTGCATGTATAAAACCGATATGTTTGCACTATTTCTGTTGGTTTTGGTGAGAAATGAACAATTAACGGCTCCTTACATTCATCGTACGTTTTACTAGCGGGCTTTACTGGCTGCAGCAACACACGTAGGGTGTGATAACCCTTGCTTCCTAAACCTGTAAGGAACAATGCTCTTTTCTTCTCTTCTGAAGTGACATCGTTAGAAGTGAACCAATCCATTCCTCAAAAGCATAACCAGATTCTAACTGAGGCACATACCCAACTATTGTATTAGCCATGGTTAAACTGTTGCTATTCAGGTACACAATGTGCCATCCTCTTACACAATCTCTGCAATGGACTTAATTCCTTTACAGTATCACTGAGCAGTTTTCCAGTAAATTTACTACCAATAATTATCTTATACTAATCGATTTATACTAATATACCAATATAATAATATACTAATATAATAATCGATTTATACCAACATACTAATATTAATAATATACTAATATAATAATATACTAATACATTTCCAGCCATATACATGCAATGCACACATATAACATCTAAATTATAGTTATCAATAAACAATCCAGTAAATTCATAAAGTCCAGCTTTTGCTGCGATGAATTCACCGTTCCGACGACTGTCTCTGGACTCCGGTGCATCCGTGGGTGACCTCTCGAGCTGGCCTCACGGGCTTGCATTGCTGGCTTTGAAACATAGAAACACAGAAACATAGACAATAGGTGCAGGAGTAGGCCATTCGGCCCTTCGAGCCTGCACCATCATTCAATATGATCATGACGGACCATCCAACTCAGTATCCTGTACCTGCCTTCTCTCCATACCCCCTGATCCCTTTAGCCACAAGGGCCACATCGAACTCCTTCTTAAATATAGCCAATGAACTGGCCTCAACTACCTTCTGTGTGGCAGAGAATTCCAGAGATTCAACACTCTCTGTGTGTGAAAAAAAATGTTTTTCTCATCTCGGTCCTAAAATACTTTACCCTTATCCTTAAACTGTGACTCCTTGTTCTGGTCTTCCCCAACATCGGGATCAATCTTCCTGCATCTAGCCTGTCCAACCCCTTAAGAATTTTGTAAGTTTCTATAAGACCCCCCACTCAATCTTCTGTATTCTAGCAATTACAAGCCGAGTCTATCCAGTCTTTCTTCATAAGATGGTTCAAGTTCAAGTTCAAGTTCAAGTGAGTTTATTGTCATGTGTCCCTGTATAGGACAATGAAATTCTTGCTTTGCTTAAGCACACAGAAAATAGTAGGCATTTACTACAAAACAGATAAATGAGTCCATATACCGTAATATAAATATATACACACATGAATAAATAAACTGATTAAGTGCAAATAACAGAAAGTGGTTATTAATAATCAGAGTTTTGTCCGAGCCAGGTTTAATAGCCTGATGGCTGTGGGGAAGTAGCTATTTGTTGCCTGGTTGTTGCAGTCTTCAGGCTCCTGTACCTCTACCTGAAGGTAACAGGGAGATGAGTGTGTGGCCAGGATGGTGTGGGTCTTTGATGATACTGCCAGCCTTTTTGAGGCAGCGACTGCGATAAATTCCCTCGATGGAAGGAAGGTCAGAGCCGATGATGGACTGGGCAGTGTTTACTACTTTTTGTAGTCTTTTCCTCTCCAGGGCGCTCAAATTGCCGAACCAAGCCACGATGCAACCGGTCAGTATGCTCTCTACTGTGAACCTGTAGAAGTTAGAGAGAGTCTTCCTTGACTAACCGACTCTCCGTAATCTTCTCAGGAAGTAGAGGCGCTGATGAGCTTTTTTGATAATTGCGTTAGTGTTCTCGGACCAGGAAAGATCTTCAGAGATGTGCACGCCCAGGAATTTGAAGTTCTTGACCCTTTCAACCATCGACCCGTTGATATAAATGGGGCTGTGGGTCCCCTTCCTACTCCTTCCAAAGTCCACAATCAGTTCCTTGGTTTTGCTGGTGTTGAGGGCCAGGTTATTGCGCTGGCACCATATGGACAGTTGCTCGATCTCTCTTCCATATTCTGACTCATCCCCATCAGTGATACGTCCCACAATAGTGGTGTCGTCACGAACTTGATGATGGAGTTCGCACTGTGACCGGCTACGCAGTCATGGATATAGAGTGAGTACAGCAGGGGGCTGAGCACGCAGCCTTGAGGTGCTGCCATGCTGATTGTTATCGAGGCTGACACATTTTTACCAATACGAACAGATTGTGGTGGCGGCGCGACTCCGTGTTCCAGCGGCCCCTTCAGCCTGTCTGTCTTTTTTTAATTTTTTGTCTAGCTAAATATAGTTGTTCGTGTTTTTAATCCTGTTTTTAACTCTGTATATATGTGGGGGGGGGGGCGGTGGGGGAAACTTTAAAAAATCTCTTCCCTGTACGGGAGACCCGACCACTTTCCTGTCGGGTCTCCATTGTCGTTGGGGCCTAGCACCGTGGAGCGGCCTCCAGCCGGAACGACCTGGGGGCTCCTGTCGCGGAGCTACAGACTCATCATCGTGGGACTGGCCGGCATCGGAGCGTGGGGAGCGGTGGTGGCTAGATGCTGCGGCCCGATCCCGGGTCTCGGAGGCTCCAGCTGCATCCGCAGGTCCGGTGGACTGGAACATCGGGAGCTCGTGGGTCCAGTGGACATCGGGAGCTCGTGGGTCCGGTGGACTGGGACATCGGGAGGTCGTGGGTCCGGTGGAACATCGGGAGCTCGTGGGTCCGGTGGACTGGGACATCGGCAGCTCGTGGGTCCGGCGGAACATCGGGAGCTCGTGGGTCCGGTGGAACATCGGGAGCTCATGGGTCCGGTGGGAGATCGGGAGCTCGTGGGTAAGGTGGAACATCGGGAGCTCGCGGGTCCGGTGGGACATCGGGAGCTCGTGGGTCCGGTGGAACATCGGGAGCTCGTGGGTCCGGTGGAACATCGGGAGCTCGTGGGTCCGGTGGACTGGAACATCGGGAGCTCGTGGGTCCGGTGGACTGGAACATCGGGAGCTCGTGGGTCCGGTGGACTGGAACATCGGGAGCTCGTGGGTCCGGTGGACTGGAACATCGGGAGCTCGTGGGTCCGGTGGACTGGAACATCGGGAGCTCGCGGGTCCGGTGGAACATCGGGAGCTCGCGGGTCCGGTGGAACATCGGGAGCTCGCGGGTCCGGTGGAACATCGGGAGCTCGTGGGTCCGGTGGAACATCGGGAGCTCGTGGGTCCGATGGACTGGAACATCGGGAGCTCGTGAGTCCGGTGGACTGGGACATCGGGAGCTCGTGGGTCCAGTAGCACATCGGGAGCTCGTGGGTCCGGTGGACTGGAACATCGGGAGCTCGCGGGTCCTGGTGAGAGACCGCTTTTCGTAGCTCCCGCAACGCGACTTCTCCGGCCCACGTCGCGGGGTTGGAACGACCCGGAACATTCCAGCACCCACAGGGGGCTACAACTTTGTGACATTTAGACCCGGAGTGGGACCGTACATCGCCCCACGCGGCCTTAATGGCCGTGGGACTTATCATCGTCCGCCTGGGTCTTTAAAATCGGGAGAAAAATGGTGCAGTGGAGTGAAAAGACTTTGCCTTCCCTGACTGTGAGGAGGAGGTTCACTGTGATGTATGTTTGTGTAAATTGAATTGTTTGTATGTCTGTATAAATTGTCTCTGTTTGTATGGCTGTGGAATCTAAGTTTCGTTTGAGCCTCACTGAGGTTCAAATAACATGGAATATATATTCAATTCAATATTCAATATGAAAGTTCTGACATCCCAGGAATCAGTCTGGTGAACCTTCTCTGTACTCCCTCCATGGCAAGAATCTCCTTCCTCAGATTAGGAGACCAAAACTGTACACAATACTCCAGGTGTGGTCTCACCAAGACCCTGTACAACTGCAGTAGAACCTCCCTGCTCCTATGCTCAAATCCTTTTGCTATGAATGCCCACATACAATTTGCTTTCCTCACGGCCTGCTGCACCTGCATGCCTACTTTCAACGATTGGTGTACCATGACACCCAGGTCTCGTTGCATCTCCCATTTTCCTAATAGGCCAACATTCAGATAAAAGTCTAATTTCCTGTTTTTGCCACCAAAGTGGACAACCTCACATTTATCCACATTATACTGCATCTGCCATGCATTTGCCCACTCACCCAACCGGCTTCACGGGTTGGATTTGCCGGTTAAGCGATGTATGGCTAGTGACACGGTAGACCTCCGGCTAGTTAAGTTGACCGCATCAGATCTGCACCATTTACCGATGTGTCCTGACGTTATCACCGGCGCTGGATCTCAGAGACTCAGCTTCTCGTTGTTGGTGGCGGTTGCTGGGCTTGTCCGGGGGCTGCACGGCACTGGTAAGCAGACACAGTTGCTGTTCTGCTGGTTAGGCTTCTAGGTGCTAGCGTCTAGAGGAGAGAGGAGGATAGGAGAGGGGAGGAGAGGTGAGGTGAGGCTATGAGAGAGGAGAGTAGGGGAGCGGAGCGAGAGGGAGGGTAGGAGAGGGGGTTGAGAGGAATGGAGGGGTGGAGAGGAGATGGAAGAAGGGAAGGTAGTAGACGAGAAGAGAAGGGAGGGGAGGACAGGGGGACAGTGGGGACATGGCGGGTGTAGGGGGGAGAGGAGTGCGAGAGGGAGGGAGCTGAGAGGATGGGAGGAGAGGAGACGAGATGGGGAGATGGGAGAAGGGTCGAGGAGAGCAGATGAAGAGGAAGGGAGTGGAGGAGAGGAGAGGGTAGGAGGGGTTAGGAAGGGTGAGGTGGGGCACAGGGGATGGAGAGGAGAGGAGAGGAGAGTGGAGGAGAGGAGACAATCTCTCACCTACACAATATTTCAGTTATCTTTGCTGCTGGATTTGAGGGTGGTGAGGGAGAGGGTGTGGGAGGGGGGGAGAGGAGGGAATTGGCGAGGGGAGGAGAGGAGAGGAGAGGGTGGTGGAGAGGAGAGGGGAGTGGAGAGGAGAGAGGAGATGAGAGGGTAGGATTCAAGATGACGGGAGTAGATGAGGGGAGGAGGGGAGAGTGGAGGGGTAGAGGAGTGGTGCAGATGAGAAGGGGAGAGATGAGGGGGGATAGAGGATGAGGGAGGAAGGAAGGGGTAGGGGAGGAGAGGACAGGTGAGGACAGCACAATCGAGAGCATCCTTACCAACTGTATCACAGTATGGTATGGCAACTGCTGTCTCCGACCGGAAAGCACTGCAGAGGGTGGTGAAATTTGCCCAACGCATCACCGGTTCCTCGCTCCCCACCATTGAGTCTGTCCAAAGCAAGCGTTGTCTGTGGAGGGCGCGCAGCATCGCCAAGGACTGCTCTCACCCCAACCATGGACTGTTTACCCTCCTACCATCCGGGACGCGCTACAGGTCTCTCTGTTGCCGGACCAGCAGGTCCAGGAACAGCTTCTTCCCTGCGGCTGTCACTCTACTCAACAATGTACCTCGGTGACTGCCAATCACCCCCCCCCCCCATATATTGAAATCAAATTCTATGTCGCACTTCCAGGGAGATGCTAACTGCATTTCGTTGTCTCTGTACTGTACACTGAATATGACAATTAAAGTTGAATCTGAATCTTTGAATTAAATCTGAATCTGATCTGATCTGAAACTGAGAGAGCAGAGGAGAGGTGAGGGGAGGAGAAGAGAGTAGTGGAGAGGAAAGGAGAGAGCAGGGGAGAGGAGAGAAGAGGAGAGGAGTGGGGGGGAGGAGAGGGGATAAGAGGAGAGTGGAGTATAGGATGAGAGGAGGGGTAGGAGAGGAGGTGTAGTGAGGAGAGTGGAGGAGGGAGGGGGGGACAGAGAAAGAGAGGAGAGTAAAGGAGTGAGAAAAGTGGGTGGTGGGGGCGATAGTAGAGGAGAGATGGAAGGGATGGTGGCAGAGGACGGGAGAGGAGAGAGGAGGAGAAAGGGGGGAGAGGAGAGGAGGGAGCGAGTGAGACGGGAGGAGAAAGGGGGGAGAGGAGAGGAGCTGTGAGGAGAGGAGAGTAGAGGAGAGTGGAGGAGGTGGGAGGGTATTGTAGTGTTTGATGGGTAGTAACTCAATACAGATTCATGTTGTCTCATGTCAGTAAAGTGCCTGTCCCACTGCGGCGACCTAATTGGCGAGATTAAAAGAGTTTAGGAAAGTTTGAAAAAGTGTCCTGTTGAAGACATTATTCAACTATGTAGAAGACCTCCTTCGACCTATTCGATTATGTTGATGACCAGCTTGGATTAGCTTCGGGAAAATTGGGCACTGAATAGTGGAGAGTGAAGATGACCTCCTTCGACTATGTTGAAGACTATCTACGACTACCTTCGACTACCCTCGATTACCTACGAACAACTAGCCGGCCTACTACGACCTACTTTGAATAAAGCTACACAAAATTGCTGGAGAAACTCAGCGGGTGCAGCAGCATCTATGGAGCGAAGGAACTAATGTGACTAAAGCTACGATGTTTTCCATGGCGACCTTTTTTAACTCGCGGGCATTTTTCAGCATGTTGAAAAATACGCCGTGACCTAGCTGAGGCCTCTAGTACGCGGGGACTACTCTCGAGCATGAAGGAAAGTTACAAAGACCTCCTTGGACCTCGTGTCGACCATGCTGCGAGTATGAGTTGAGGACAAACTCTTCTAACCTCGCCAATTAGGTCCCCGCAGTGGGACAGCCCCTTAAATTGGATTTTATTCCAGCCAAGATTCCACCGGACTGATTCCCAGAAAATAAACAAATAGGGGCGGAGCCCTCTTGTGATGACCGTAAGGACAGTTTTACACAGACACAACAGGTTGGAGGGAGAGGAGTGGAAATGAGAGAAGAGGGGGAGAGAAGAGGGGGGAGAGAAGATGGTAGAGAGGAGGGGAGGAGACGAGGGGAGAGGAGAGGAGGTGAAACAAGGAGAAAGGAGAGGAGAGCAGTGGAGAAGTGAGGGGAGGAGAGGAGAGGAGAGATGACGAGAGAGGAGAGGAGGGGAAAGGAGAGGTGAGGAGAGGCAAGGAGGGGAGTGGAAAGATGAGGAGAGGAGGAAGGGAGAGGAAAGCGGAGGTGCAGAGAGGAAAATAAAGGAGAGGAGGAGCGAGAAAAGCAGAGGAGAGGTGCGGGGGGAGAGGGTAGGGAGGGGAGGGGAGGAGAGGCAGGGAGAGGAGAGTGGAGAGGTGTGAGAGGAGCGGGGAGGAGGGGAGAGGAGGGGGGAGAGGAGAGGAGGGGAGAGGACTGAAAGAGAGAGGGCTGAAAGAGAGAGGGGGAAACAGAGAGGGGGAAAGAGAAGAGGGGAGGCGAGAGAAGAGCGGGAGGGGAGGGGCGGGGCGAGAGGAGAGGGGAGGAGAGTGGAGAGGAGAGACGAGAGGTGAGGAGAGGGGACGTGAAGGGGAGAGGAGAGGGGGAATGAGACGAGAGGAGGGGAGGAGATAAGAGGGGAAGAAATGAGAGGAGTGGGGGGGTAGGTGAGGGGACGAAGGGAGAGGCGAGCGGGGGAGGGTGGGAGAGGTGATGAGAGTTGATTAGAGGAGAGGAGACTAGAGGAGAGGAGAGGACAATATCTCACCTCCACTATATTACAATAATCTTTGGTGCTGGATTTGAGGGGTGGGGAGAGAGAGGGAGCGGGAGGGGGAGAGGGGAGAGTGAAGGGGATTGGACAGCACAGGAGAGGAGAGGCAAGGATAAGAGTGGGGTTAGTCCTGGCCAAAGATCATAGAGCGGAGATCTTTGCTCCTGGCTTTCTCCTCCCCTTCCCAGCTCTCCCACAGCCCACTGTCTCCATCTCTTCCTTTCTTCTACCCGCCCCCACCCCCCACATCAGTCTGAAGAAAGGTCTCGACCCGGAACATCACCTATTCCTTCGCTCCATAGATGCTGCATCATGCGCTGAGTTTCACCAGCATTTTCGTCTCCCTTCGATTTGTCCAGAATCTGCAGTTCTTTCTAATCAGCCATGATTGAATGGCATAGTGGAAGCGATGGGCCGAATGGCCTAATTCTGCTCCAGTGACTTATGAACAGCTTTTTGCAGTGGAGAGACTATACATGATTGCAATCGAGCCATTCACAGTGTACAGATACATACATGTACATATATGGAATTGATTGTAGACTTTAGGAGAGCCCCCCCTCCCCTCACACCACTCACCATCAACAACACCACCGTCACATCTGTGGAGTCTTTTAAGTTCCTGGGAACCATCATCTCCAATGACCTTAAGTGGGGGGGCTACCATCGACTCCACAGTCAAACAGGCACAACAGAGGATGTACTTCCTGCAGCAGCTGAGGAAGCACAATCTGCCACAGGTAATGATGGTCCAATTTTACTTCGGAGTCACGTGAGTGACTACGTGAAGAACCCGCTTACGACGCATGCGTGACATTACGCTACACGCATTCGAACTCGTCATTGCTGGAGGAAGGATGTTCCTCCCAAACGGCAGGTGTTGAACCTGCAACAGTAAGGTGAGGGAACGTCGTTTCTTTTACTTACCTTTTTTCTTTCTACAGAAGGCTGATGAGAACTGGCTGGGGAAGGTCTGCAGAACTGCAGGCAGCCAGCAACGGCCGGGGCACTGCTATCTCCCTTAAAACGGGAGCCGGAGCCGACTTCAGCTCCAGGAGCACGCCGACAGCGGTGGAGCATGTCTGGAGCAGTCATTTCCGACGACTCGGACTACAGCCCCACGGACCTATACATGGGTCCGAGGCGCTGGAAGGAGCGAGAAAGCTGGCGGGGGAGAACCTGCAAAATTGCGGGCAGCCGGCAGCAGCAGCAGCAAACGGCACGTTGATCTCCCGTAATGGGAACAGCTGTGCCCGATTTCGCTCCCGACTTCGCTCCCGCGCCGGCCCCGGCCGGTCGGGAGAGGAGAAGCCGCGAGCGACCAGTGCCCGTGTGCATGGGGGTCGGTTTGAGCGGCTGGAGGAGATGGCAAGCAGCCGCGAGCGACCAGTGCCCGTGAGCACCGGGGTCGGTTGGAGCGGCTGCAGCATGACCAGCAGCCGTGACGGCCGGTGCCCGTGAACACCGAGGTCGGTTGTAGCGGCTGCAGCATGCAGGAAAAGAGCAGCCGGGAGCGGCCAGTGCCCGAGAGCATTGGAGCCGGTTGGACCGGCTGCAGGAGAAATTAAGCAGCCGCGAGCGACCAGTGCCCGTGAGCACCGGGGTCGGTTGGAGCGGCTGCAGCATGACGAGCAGCCGTGAGCGGCCGGTGCCCGTGAGCACCGAGGTCGGTTGTAGCGGCTGCAGCATGCAGGAAAAGAGCAGCCGGGAGCGGCCAGTGCCCGAGAGCATTGGAGCCGGTTGGACCGGCTGCAGGAGCAATACCCCTTGTGGGGCTGCAGAGTGGAAATACTCCAAAGTGGCAAAGCCACAGTGGGCAACTAATAAGCCCCACAGCAGTACTCCTTGTGGGGCGGCACAGAGTTTCTCACTCATCAGAGGGGAACACCGAGACTCAATCCTGGGCTGACTGCAGGAGCAGCTTCAGGAGCAGCCGTGACGGCCATTGCCCGTGAGCATTGGAGCCGGATGGAGTGGCTGCAGGAACTGCAGCAGGAGCAGCCTCAGGAGTAACGGCTTCAGGAGCAGCCGCGATGGCCAGTGATCTTGTGTATTGGAGCCGGTTGGGTGCCCGAGAGCATCGGGACCAGCTGGAGCAGCTGTTGGAGCATGTAAGTGGCAGCTCCATGAGATGGAGACTGGTCACAGAAAGGCAGCTAGTAAGTCCTACAGCGGTACCTCTTGTAGGGCTGCACAGTGTTCTCCCTTCTCAGAGGGGAGTATAGGGGTCAAGTTTGGGCTCCACTTGAACAGGGGAGCAGAACATACCCCTAGTACACTTAGGGTGCGGAAAACCTATGGGAAAACACTTACCATCAGGGAACTGCAAAACCTGAATGTTCCCAGTATCAACCTAAACATGATAGGGCAGGGAATTGAAACGAAAGAATGTTCTAAGTCCTAACAGATGAAAACCTGGAACCTCCCAACCTCCAATATTAAAATTTGGAGGCATCTTATCTTAACAGGGAAAGATCTTCACATCGAGGGAACTCTGGGACACATTAAGGAACGTCTTAAAAACTACTTCCTGAGAAATGTGCTACCCTCATCAGACACCGGCACCTCAACGACCACGGAGGATGCCGAAATAGTAACTAACCTACTAATAGGAACCAGGGAGGTTGGTAGTGGATAACAGATCTATCTGTATGCATAGAATTATTCTACCGACACTTCAAATTCAGAAGTACAGGGGTATACCTTGGAATTCTTCATTCCATTATCCTCCAGTTCAGCATGTATCGAACTGAATGTTCATGCTTACAGGGAAAGAAACAACTAAAGCGCATACTGAACTACAGTGCCCATATATTATAGGACTTATGGAGGACATCCACACGAATCACAGGGATTTGTGTCCTAAATATCCTTCTCATAATTTAGAGGTGGTTGCCACTTCATCGTAGATTGACTAATTTGAATACTTCGTACTTTATATTCATTACAAATGGGAACCTTTGGTGCAACTAAGGGATTGATCCTAGGGTACTACATGGCAAGCATGGTATTAAAATACGCTTGCTATATAGGACTCATTGAAGGTGCCCACAGATGTATTTAACACAACAGATCGTCTGCGGTCCACCGTTAACACTTTCTTACGGCAAAGTCAGTTCAGCCTTTTGGGATGTTGATTTTTATGATGATGTCATATACCATGGCAGTACTTTGCCGTAAGAAAGGGTACAGCCTTTATGGAGGCTTCCAGGGAACTAAACCAGCCATCAGACTGGTAGTAGAAAATTGGCATTAGGGGCTGTGTGACAGCCACATGATATCTGACCTTTACATAATCATAGTACAGAGCGCTACACGCGTCACTCAAGAAATTATGTGGGGGTCATTCTGACAGACTTATGAAACAACCAAACACAGTTACCCGTCTATGGAACCACATACTGATGGGCCTTGGATTGGGATGCTACTAATTCCATCTCCAGCTGTGGGGGAGATGGAATGCTCAGGAGGCATCACTACTAATGTTGGGCATATATACCTGGGGAAGTGAGAGCTAGTCATGGCTTTAAGTCAAATTGTTTTGGGTTATAACACCAGTATGTTAATCTACAAATTGACAACACCACCGGAGTAGCATATGTCAACCATATGGGTAGAAACATATCGACACCATGTGACTATCTGGCCAACACTATTTGTGAATTGAATTGAATTGAATCCTTCTTGTCAATCAGACCTTTCGGTCTGAACGAGATGTTGTTGCCTGCAGCCATACATGTAATACTAGCAGCACACAATGGACACGGGCTGGCATCCGCCGCGGTGAGTTCACCGGGTACCTCCACACTGTGATGCAGGCAATAGTCTTAGAGTCACTGTCTCTATTAATCTGGATTAATAGCGTATCCAGATAGAGATTGGATATCAGCATCCAACTACGAGGGAAACTGAATTTAGTGGCAGACAACAGGTCACGCTAAGTCTAAAAACTCTGTATGGATGTTGGATAAAATATGTATTGCTGGAACAGCTGGTATGGAACACCAGATAACGACCTATTCACATCCATGCTCTTACCAGTTATCAAATTATGTTCTTGGGAGCCAGAACCTGGGGCAGTGGTTCAGATGTATCTTCGCTGATTGGGGGATCATTTATGCATCCCTCCCGTTGCCTCATCAGTCGGTTATTTAGGAAGAAACTATAGACTTCACGTCTCGAATCTTGATATACCTGATTGCCCTACGCAACCGGGGTACTGGTGATATCAACATGGGTCAGAACCATACATCACCATCCATCATAGACCTAACTTACTGGGTCTTCCCGCAACAAGGGGAGTTACCCGTCACTATTATATATTAACCTATTTATTTAGAGTTGAAAGCACCTCTTCTGCACCTGGGACCGACGGACCGAATGCGGAATTATTTCAGCGGGTCACAGACTGTCCACCTAAACATCAGTACTTGGTATCATCTAGTAATGGGAAGTACTGTCACAACAATAATCATCACCCACAGATCTATGAACATCCCGTCTGTTCTGGAATTCCTGGCAAGCCTCCATTACGATGAGAGGCTCAGTCATAGTGCCATCAACTGCGCCAGAGGTGCTCTGTCAATATACCTGTCGAAGGTACAGAGCGCCATTCTGTTGGGGACAAACCCTGGTAAACAAACTCATGAGGGGCATTTTTAAAATTAATCCCCAAGAACCAGGTACTCCAAAATATGGGATGTGAGCATTGAACTGACCATGTTAAGAAACTGGTCTCCAGCTACAGCTCTGTTCCTACGGAAACTGACTATGAAAACAGTCATGCTGATGGTCCTGGTCACGCCACAAGGGTCCAGTCACCACAGAAAACAAGGTTGGACAACATGATTAATTCATCTGGAAATTAAGGTTTACATCAGTGTAATAGTCATACAGAACAGACAGGGGTCAGCAGGCCTAAAAAGCAGAATTCAGGGCCTACCCTACAGATGGTCGTCTCTGTATTATAACACACTTACTTTCATACTTGAAGTATACTGAGATCATCAGAGGGGAGGAATGTCACTTTAATCAGCTACTAACAGCCATTTAAAACAGTGACAGTCCAGACCATCTCTGGATGGCTAAAACAAGTCCTAAATAGGCTGGAGTGGGAACTAGCATTTCAAATCTCACTCCACCAGGGCAGCAGCTACATTAGCATCTATGAAGTTGGACGTACCAATGGACCAAATCCTCAAGACAGCAGGATGGCCAACGGAGGAATTTTCCAACACTTTTTAACAAACCAGTCATTGAACCTGAAACATTTACAGAAACAAATTTAAGTTCTGTAATATAATAGACCCATAAATAGGGGCAATAATTGGTGTTCATAATTTTACTGTTGGATTTCAATATCGTATTGATGTCTAATGTTGTTAACTCTACTCTCCCCAAAAATCAAGGCAGATGTGATGCATGGACTCGTTCCACGGCATGAAATCACAGAGCTTTAAAATCTTCACGTAGTCACTCACGTGACTCCGAAGTAAAATAGTAAGATTAAACGAGAACTTACCAGTTTGAAGTTTGATCCTTATTTTATGAGGAGGAACGTTGAGGGACTACGTGCCCTCCGCTCCCACCCTTGATCATAGTCTGAACTGGTATCTGTTGTCTAATCTTACTATGTTTAGTCATTATAGTTATCTGTGATTCCACACCGCTGCTTTGAAGAATGACACGCATGCGTCGTAAGCTGGTTCTTCACGTAGTCCCTCAACGTTCCTCCTCATAAAATAAGGATCAAACTTCAAACTGGTAAGTTCTCGTTTAATCTTACTATTCTACACGGCCATTGTAGAGTCTGTTCTCAATAATGTTTTATTATTATTAATGTTTAGTGTTTTCTGAGTCATTCATAACTGTCACTGTATGTCATGTTGTTACTTGTCGGTGGAGCACTAAGGCATATTCCTTGTATGTGAATATTTGGCCAATAAACATACTTACTTACTTACTTCATAAGAAATGTGTCCCAGGCCTCCTCCTTTGCCAGATTGAGGCTGTACACAACATGGAGGAACAACTCACTGCCCAGTGATGTAAACCCTGAGTTAAGGAAACTTCTACATATGCTCCCCTTCCCCCCCCCCCACCCCCACCCCCTTCTTCCACTAAAAGTCATTTAACCAGTTCCACAGTTCACAATATGTGCCCCAGATTCACACCATTCCTAGCAGATAATCAGCCTATCAGTTAGATATAGCTCTATGATAACAGAATCAAGGGATATGGGGAGAAGGCAGGAACGGGGTACTGATTGGGGATGATCAGCCATGATCATATTGAATGGTGGAGCTGGCTTGAAGAGCCAAATGGCCTTCTCCTGCACCTTTTTTTCTATGTTTCTGTATGAGGGGTCCTCCTTGCCTGAGGTAATCTGAGTTGTCCTGGTCCTTACTTGCTTCCAATCCACCCCATCCCACCCACAATCAGTCCGAAGAAGGGTCCTGTTCCGAAACGTCCCCTATCCACGTTCTCCAGAGATGCTGCCTGACCTGCTGAGTTACTCCAGCACTCTGCGAAACGTCACCTGTCCATGTTCTCCACAGATGCTGCCTGACCTGCTGAATTACTCCAGCACTCTGTGAAACGTCACCTATCCATGTTCTCCAGAGATGCTGGCTCAACTGCTGATTTACTCCAGCACTTTGTGTCTATCCTTAAGTACCTTTAGTACGGCAGACCCTGGTTCGATCCTGACTACGGGTGCTGTTTGTACGGAGTTCCTATGTTCTCCCCGTGACCACGTGGGTTTTTTCCCGGTGCTCTGGTTTCCTCCCACATCCCAAAGACACGCAGGTTTGTAGGTTAATTGGCTTCTGTACATTGTCCCTAGTGTGTAGGATGATCATTGGTCGACGTGGACTCGGTGGGATGAAGGACCTGTTTCCACGCTGTATCACACAACTAAACTAATTATTTGGCTTTGCAAAGCTTGAAGATGTAAGAGGAAATAAGGTGGAGTAATCTCCAAAGTCTAAACGTTTTAATGTATCTGAGAACCAAGTGAGAATAGAATGTGAACACAGGGAATGTTGATGTTGGAATCTTGAGCAAAACACAAAGTGCTGGAGTAACTCAGGCAGCATCTATGGAAGGAATGGGCAGGCAAAGTCATTAGAATGGGTATCCAAAGATGTACAGATTATTAGCTTCTGTAAATTGGCCCTAGTGTGTAGGATAGTACTAGTGGAGCGCCGTTTCTTGGCGGGAACCACCCAGCACCTCGGCCTGGGTGGCGGCACAGCATTGGAGCGCTGGAGCGGAGCGGAGCGGAGCGGGCGATGCCTTGCCTGGGTCGCCGCGCTGGAGCTCTGGCGAGCTGGACCGCCGTGAGCAACATCTCCGGGCTGCGGGTTTGCGGAGCGGAGAGGCGGCGTGCGGAGAGACGGCGTGCGTAGAGGCGGCAAGGCGGCAGTGCGGAGAGCGGGCGCCGACTTTTTCATCTGGAACCTGGGAGCGCCAAACCGGCGCGGCCTTGTCGGCTTCGGCAGCCGCGGGCTCCAACCAAGAAGCGGCCGTTCCAAGTGGCCCAGCCGCCGAAAGGACTCTCCCGACGCCGGGGCAAGACCACCCGGTGAGAACGGCCAGGGACATCGGGCCTCCGTACAGGCAATTGCGGTGGCCTCAATAGGCCTGACTTTGAGGTGAACATGGGGTGGGGACTGGACATTGTGCCTTCCTCCACAGTGCTATCCACTGTGGGGGGATGATTTTTTTGTCTAATTGTAGTCCTGTAGGTCTGTGTCCAAGATGGCTGCCGTGAAGAGAGAGTGGACGCTGGCGCGCTTTGGCTGCCGCTGCTCTCTTTTCACACTGTGTTTTTGATTTTCTGTTTTTGGATTGAATTCTGTTTTTAATTTGTGTCACTGTGATGTCTTTAATTACTTGTTTTATTCCGATTATATGTTTTTATTCCGATTACTATGTAAGGTGTCCTTGAGATGTATGAAAGGCGCCCATTAAATAAAATGTATTATTATTATTATTATAGTGTACAGGTGATCGCTGGTCGGCATGGACTCGGTGGGCCGAAGGGCCCGTTTCCACGCTGTATCTCTAGAAGCAAAACTCAAAGGTATGTAGCATGACTTTTGCAACGTTTTGCATCAGCCATTTTTGATCATTACAGTTCATCGGGATTAAACATTGTTTGGCTAGCAGTTTAGAAACATAATTAGATCACAATATAGGAAGAGTTTACAGACCATACATGAGAAGTTGCACATTCCATCACTAATCATGTTTAAAAGAACATATTAATCAAAATGCTCAACTGATTTCTGGACTGCATTGTGAGTTGTGAATCTCACTTCTACAATTCATTTGGGTCATTAGACTATTTATGGGAAACATCTGTCTAACCAGAACCAGCAAGGGAAACAGCTGGATTCATAGCAATGGGCAGCCAGAAATCCTTGCACTCTAATGTAAATCCTACTGAGAATCCTGAAACAGAGAACGCCACTCTGTGCAATTAGAAAGCTCATTCAGGTACAACAGCAAGGATTTACAGTTGGATACATTCAGGGATGGCACAGCGGTAGAGTTGCTGCTTCACAGCGCCAGATACCCAGGTTTGATTCTGACTACGGGTCCTGTTGGTACGGAGTTTGTACGTTCGGCCCGTGACTGAGTGGGTTTTTTCCGGGGCCTCTGGTTTCCTCCAACTGTCCAAAGACGTACAAGTTTGTAGCTTAATTGGCTTCGGTAAAATGGTAAATTGTCCCCAGTCTGTGGGCTAGTATTGGTGTGCGAGTAATCGCTGGTCAGCATGGACGTAGTGGGCTGAAGGGCCTGTTTCTGCGCTTTACCTCTAAACTAAACTTTCTAGAATTGTGCCCAAAAGTCCAATATATTTTGGAAGTCTACCATTGAAACATGAAAGATGTTTTACAGATGGCAACAGACTCGAGTCCGAAGAAGGGTCTGGACCAAAATGTCACCTGTTCTTTTTCTCCAGTGATGTTGTCTGACTCGCTGTTTTTTGTGTCTATCTTCGATGTAAACCAGCATCTGTAGTTCCTTCCTACGTCGTTTAAATGTTACTGTATCAAATGTCGGTACAAAATGGGGAAAGGAGGTGAAGGTGGGGGTGCGGATGCGATGGCTGATAGGGTGGAAGGTGAGGACAAGGGGGACTCTGTCCTTGTTACGAGTAGGGGGGTGGGGAGTGAGAGCAGAGCTGCGAGATATAGAGGAGACCCTGGTTAGAACCTCATCTATAATCGAAGAGGGGAACCCCCGTTCCCTAAAGATTGAGGACATCTCCGATGCCCTGGTCTAGATCACCTCATCCTGGGTGCAGATGCGGTGCAGACGGAGGAATTGGAAGTGGGGGAGGAATGGGTAGAAGGGAGAATGTGAAAACAAAGAACTGCTGATGCTGGACATAAAATGCTGCGGTAACTCAGCAGGTCAGACAGCATCTCTGGATAGAAGGAATGGGTGATGTTTTGGGTCGAGACCCTTCTTCAGACTGCTCCACTGCAGATGCTGGTCTACACAAAATACCTGAGTGGACAGTATCTCTGGAGAACATGGATAGACAATGTTTTGGGTCAGAAATAATGTTAATTGCATCCATATAACAATTACAAAACGGAATCAGGCCAACTCAGCCCTTCTAGTCCGTGCCGAACACTTATTCTCCCCTAGTCCCATCTACCTGCACTCAGACCATAACCCTCCATTCCTTTCCCGTCCATATACCTATCCAATTTATTTTTTAATTATAAAATCGCAACCTGCCTCCACCACTTCCACTGGAAGCTCATTCAACACAGCTACCACTCTCTGAGTAAAGAAGTTCCCCATCATGTAACCACTAAACGTCTGTTCCTTAATTCTCAAATCATGTCCTCTTGTTTGAATCTTCCCTACTCTCAATGATAAAAGCTTATCCATGTCAAACCTGTCTATCCCTCTCATCATTTTAAATACATCTATCAAGTCCCCCCTTAACCTTCTGCGTTCCAAAGCATAAAGACCCATCTTGGTCAACCTTTCTCTGTAACTTAGGTGCTGAAACCCAAGCAACATTCTAGTAAATCTCCACTGTACGCTCTCTGTTTTGTTGACGTCCTTCCTATAATATGGCGACCAGAATTGTACACCATGTTCGAGAATTGGCCTCACCAATGCCTTGTACAATTTTAAAATTACATCCCATATTCTATACTCAATGCTCTGATTTATAAAGGTCAGCACACCAAAACTTTTCTTTACTACCCTATCTACATGAGATTCCACCTTAAGGGAACTAAGCACAGTTATTCCTAGATCCCTCTGTTCAACTGCATTCCTCAATTTGCTACCATTTACCATGTACGTCCCATTTTGATTTGTCCTGCCAAGATGTAGCACCTCACACTTATCAGCATTAAACTCCATCTGCCATCTTTCAGCCCACTCTTCCAAATGGCCTAAATCTCTCTGTAGACATTGAAAACCCGCTTCATTATCCACAACACCACCTATCTTAGTATCATCTGTATACTTAATAATCCAATGTACCACTCCATCATCCAGATCATTGATGTACATGACAAACAACAGTGGACCCAACACAGATCACTGAGGCACCCCACTAGTCACAGGCCTCCAACCTGACAAACAGTCATCCACCATTACTCTCTGGCATCTCCCATTCTCTCACTGTTGAATCCATTTTGCTACTCCATCATTAATAATTTACAATTGAACCTTCTTAACCATCCTTCCACGAGGAACCTTTTCAAAGGCCTTACTGAAGTCCATATATACAACATCCACTGCTTTACCCTCATCAATTTCCCGGTAACCTCTTCAAAAAATTCAAGAAGATTAGTCAAACATGACCTTCCAGGCACAAATCCATGTTGACTGTTCCTAATCAGACCCTGTTTATCCAGATGATTATATATATTATCTCTAAGTATCCTTTCCATTAATTTGCCCACCACTGACGTCAAACTAACAGGTCTATAATTGTTAGGTTTACTCTTAGAACCCTTTTTAAATAATGGAACAACATGCGCAGTACGCCAATTCTCCGGCACCATTCAAGACGATTAGTCCAACTTCCAGGCACAAATCCATGTTGACTTTGTCATCACCGCTTCCCAAGCCAACAATGGGCCATTATGGGCTCCACCCTTCCTTGGTCATCTATTGCCGGCCCTAATTTGTTCAATACTGGTCCGTGTGTTTAAGAAAGTTAGATTCAGCACTTAGGGCTAATGGAATCAAGGGATATGGGGAGAAAGCAGGAACAGGGTACTGATTCTGGATGATCAGCCATGATCATATTAAATGGCGGTGCTGGTTCAAAGGGTCGAATGGCCTGCTCCTGCCCCTATTTTCTATGTTTCTAGTCTATTCTGACCTCTAGTCCCTCCCCTCTATTTTCAGTCTGAAGTGAGTCCCGACCCGAAACGTCACCCGCGTTAAAGCAGCTGCCTTACAGCGCCAGAGACCAAGGTTCGAGCCACAATATGGGTGCTGTCTGTACGGAGTTTTACGTTCTCCCTGTAACCTTCATGGGATTTCTCCAGGTGTCCCGGTTTCCTCCCACACGCCAAAGATGCTCGGGTTTAATTGGCTTCGGTAAAAATGATAAATTACCCCGAATTGGTAAAGCTGCATCAGTCTTCAGACCAATGCAGCCAATATGGTCTAGTGGTGGGATATCCTAGATGCTAAAAGTCAAACTCTTCCAGTCCGCAGTCCTCCCTACAACCCTCTGTGTGAGCCAGTGAGACATGGAAAATTAATGTGAAATTGAAAACTAATTAGATGCAACCCAACAACGCTGTTTGAGAAGGTTCCTGAAGACAAGCTAGAGACCACATCACAAACGAGGAAATCTACCGGGAAACTGCAACAACGCCCCTCAGCCAGGACATGGAGGGACGCAGGATGAAATCTGCAGGATGTACTCAGAATGTCACCAGAACGTGCACCTGAGATAGCAAGGACACGGCAAGCTGACGGAAGAAGGACAAGAGGCCGACCAAAACTCACATGAGGTGAACATTCTGGTGGGATTTGGAAGCCCGGGACGCTAGCCTATCGAGGGTGGAAGACATCGCACATAACCAAACAGAATGGCCAAAGCTTGCTGCCCAATTCACTCAACAGTGTGGGCGGAACTAAGTCTAAGTAAGTAAGTGTGTGTAGGATAGTGTTAGTGTGTGGGGATCGCTGATCGGCATGGACTCAGTGGCTGAAGGTGACGGTTTCCGTGCTGTATCTCTAAACTAAACAAAATGACCCAGCGTTTTTCTCCAGATATGTTGCCTGGCGCATTGACTTACTCCAGCACTTTGTGTCTATCTCCATAATGTTATTGAAGGGAGTTACCATAAAGAGTGCATGAACAGCTTATTGGGAAATCAGGCTTGTGCTTGGATCAGTGATGTGTAAGAGATGGCAGTACTGCCAATACCTAATCCATACCATGGAAGTAAACTCAGAACAAATAAACAACACGCAGAGAGCAGTGGTTAAGTTCAGAGCAGAAAAATAACAGCCACCAAAGCCAAGAGCGTTAAATCTCTCAAAAGTGTATTTCAAAAAACAAATTGTTGCACAGAAATTCATTAATAATAGCTATTTCTTAAAAACTAATTAAAAACAAGGAATATTGAAAACTATTTACAAAAATATACATACAGAAGGTTTTCACTGACACCGCAGGCAATTTGTGTTTAACATCTGTGTCCAATATGGTGGTTCGGGACAGTCCGTGTCTGATGAACATATGAGTTACTGGTGTTTCAGCAAAATTACATCGAATGAAGGAAGAGAGAGTAAAAAGAGGTGGAACTCCAGATGTTTGTATGTGAGCTTCTACGAACACTTGCTCACTGGAGATATAGAGATATAGAGAGAGAGATAGAGACGGAGAGAGACAGAGAGAGACGGAGAGAGACAGAGAGAGAGTGTGACAGTGAGTGAGTGAGACAGTGAGAGAGTATGAGTGTGAGTGTGTTAGTGAATGATTTGTGAGTGTGAGTGAGTGTGAGTAGATGAGTGAGTGAGTGAGTGAGTGAGTTAGCGAGAGTGTGAGTGAGAGAGAGAGAGAGAGAGTGTGTGAGTAGATGAGTGAGTGAGTGAGTGAGAGCGAGAGTGTGAGTGAGAGAGAGAGAGTGTGAGTAGATGAGTGAGTGAGAGTGAGTGAGTGTGAGAGTAGATGAGTGAGTGAAGAGTGTGAGTGAGAGTGAAGAGTGTGAGTGAGTGAGTGAGTAGATGAGTGAGTGAAGAGAGTGAGTGAGTGAGTGAGTGAGTGAGTGAGTGAGTGAGTGAGTGAGTGAGTGAGTGAGTGAGTGAGTGAGTGAGTGAGTGAGTGAGTGAGTGAGTGAGTGAGTGAGTGAGTGTAGTGGCCGTTTGGTTTAATTTTGTGTGATAAATGATGGAATTTGCCTTCAAATGTTGTCTGCCTGTAATTATGTGGGTGGGGTATATTATGTAGTTGGAGGCGTGTTTGCTGCTGGGATTCTTGGAAGAAGCTTGTAGTTTATTTAGTTCAGAGGAAGCATGGTGGGACGGTACAGCTTTCGACCAATGGTCGGAGCTTTCCAACACCAAAGACATTTTGTAATGTTTCGGAGCCACATGCTGGAGTTCGACCAAGGGTAAAATGTACTTATCAAGAAGAAGTTTGGATGAATATCTGACTGTTTTACTTTGACAATAAATAAACTATTAATCAAGAGAGTGTGTGTTGATGATTTATCTTTCCACGGCTTTGAATGTCTCGTGAAGAGCTCCCATTGGTAAAACAACGCTATCTCCTCATACCATGAGTAGATGTGCTCACTTCTTCTTGATAAGTACATTTTGGATCCAAGATGGCGGCGCGCACAGTCGCAGCGGCCCCTCGGGAGATAGTCGGAGCATTAAAAAGTGAGTGTTGTGTGTTTTGTCCAGTCTGTCCAAGATATATGTACTGCAGGAACATGCTCCTAAACATCGGGGAAAACCACGGTAGTAGTACGGGCGCGTTTTGGTGCGATTTAGACCAAATACGCCGCTACGGACTACTACTACCGGCTGCGAAGTCAAACATATCGGCCGCAGAGATGAATACGACCGGAGAGAGGAGGCGGGAGAGGAGAGAGAGGAGTAGGAGGAGGCGCAAGCGGTGTGAGAGGAGGCAGTAACGGGGTAAAAGAGCAGGCTCTTACACGAGGCGGAGACGGGGGAAAAGAGCAAGCATTCACGCTAGGCTAACTGCTAACCCCACCCGACCTGCAGTGCCCTCGCTTCTCCTCTGTAATGTCCGCTCCCTGGACAACAAACTTGACGAACTGCGTCTTCTCAAGACAACATACAGGGATATAAGAGACTGCTGTGTGTTTGTTTTCACGGAATCATGGCTCCACGGCAATATCCCGCACACGGCAATACAGCTGGAGGGAATGACATCGTTCCGTGCGGACAGAGAGGCAGCTAACTCTGGTAAGAGCCGAGGTGGAGGCCTGTGATTGTACATAAACAAGGACTGGTGTGTGAACGCCACGATAGCTGGGAAACATTGCTCTCCGCTGATAGAATTCCTCATCGTGAAATGTCGGCCTTTCTATCTGCCGAGGGAATTATCCGTTGTTTTTGTTGTGGCTGTATATGTTACTACAAGTGCTAATGTAAATTCTAAAGCCAACGAAGCACTGGGAACTCTGCATGATGCCATCAGTGAGTTCCAGACCAAATATCCTGATCGCTTCATTGTGGTGACCGGGGATTTTAATCACACCAGCCTTAAGACTGTGCTCCCAAAATTCAAGCAATATGTGGATTTTGTGACCAGGGGAGAGAACATCTTGGACTTGGTTTGCACCAACACCCCAGAGGCTTACAAGGCAGCCCCACGCCCTCACCTGGGCCACTCGGACCACATTTCAGTGTTTTTAACACCAGCATACAGACCTCTGCAAAAACAAGTCAGAGCGGAGAGAAAACACACCAGGGTCTGGCCAGAGGGAGCAGCCTCAGCACTGCAGGATTGCTTCCTGCACACTGACTGGGATGTGTTCAGGACAGCAGCATCCTATGATGACCTCATCAACATCGAGGAGTACGCAGAGACTGTAACCAGCTACATTGCCAAGTGCACCGAGGATGTCACTATCATGAACACCTTCACTGCACGTGGAAACGAAAAGCCAAGGATGACAGCAGAGGTGCGCTCGCTGCTACGGGCCCGTGATGCAGCCTACAGAGCCGGTAACACAGCCGCTCTTCGATCTACCAGGACTGCACTGGAAAAAGGAATCAGGGCAGCGAAACGTGCCTACGCGGGGAAAATCCATGGACACCTCTGTGACACAGGAGACACCAGGAGGATGTGGAAGGGAATCCAAACACTGTCGGGGTACAAGGCAAGGCAGCAGGTAACCGACACGGACACTTCTCACCCAGATAAACTGAATAACTTCTTTGCATATTTTGATGCAGCAAACACCACACCCAAGGGGAGAGCCAGCCCCTGCTTACAAACCGACCAGCCAGTCCTGACCATAGACTCAATGGACACACGGAGAATCCTGTCTAAGGTCAACCCGTGGAAAGCAGTCGGACCCGACAACATCACAGGAGGTGTGCTCAAGGAATGTGCTGAGGAGTTAGCAGATGTGCTAACAGACATCTTTAACATCTACCTTAGTCAAGCCATTGTCCCCACATGCCTCAAAACTTCCACGATAATCCCCAGAGCGAAGAAACAAGTGGTTGCCTGCCTAAATGACTACCGCCCTGTCGCCCTGACCCCAATAATAATGAAGTGTTTTGAACGCCTGGTGAAACCCCACATTACTGCCAGCTTCCCCTCATCGTTAGACCCCCTCCAGTTTGCCTATCGCCCCAACCGTTCTACATAGGATGCCATCTCTACCACGCTGCACACAGTACTCACGCATCTGGAAAACAAAAACACATACGCCAGAATCCTGTACATTGACTTCAGCTCAGCGTTTAACACCATCATCCCACAGAGACTTGTGGAGAAACTAACCCTGCTGGGCCTCAACACCACCCTGTGTCACTGGATCTTGGACTTTCTGACAGAGAGACCGCAGTCAGTCCGTGTTGGCAAGAACACTTCAGGCTCTATCACGCTGAGCACCGACTCCCCTCAAGGCTGTGTGCTCAGCCCACTGTTGTTCACATTGCTCACCCATGACTGTGCTGCCAGATTCATGGACAATAAGATCATACAATTCGCGGATGACACAACAGTGGTGGGACTCATCAGCGGAGATGACGAATCAATGTACAGGGAGGAAGTAAAACAAGTAGTGGACTGGTGCAGCAAAAATAATCTAGAATTAAATGTCGACAAACCGAAGGAGATGGTTGTCGACTTCAGGAGGGCGCAGCCATAGCATACACCCCTCAACATCAGTGGCACTGCAGTGGAGAGAGTGGAGAGCATAAAGTTCCTCGGTGTGCAAATTACAGACAACCTCACCTGGTCCAGGAACACCACTGGGACCGTCAAACTGGCCCATCAGCGACTGCACTTCTGGAGGAAACTAAAACAGGCCTCACTACCCACCAACATCCTCAGGACTTTCTACAGGGGTACGGTGGAGTCTGTACTAACGTACTGCATACATACGTGGTACTCCACCTGCAACTACTCGGACAGGAAGGCACCGCAGAGGGCAGTGAGGGGAGCAGAGAGGATCATTGGCGGATACCTACCCTCGGTACAAGAACTGTTCCAGAGCCGCTGTCTGAAAAAAGCTCAGAGAATTGCTAAGGACAAACTGCACCCATTCACATACACCTGGATCTCCTGCCATCAGGCAAGAGATATCGAAGCATCAAAGCTCAGACTACAAGACTGCTAAACAGCTTCCTACCACAGGCTGTGAGGCTGCTAAACAGTCACTCTGTACTCAGTCACTTGATTCTGCGGCTGGCACGGACACTTTAATAACTTGCACTGGCCACTTTAATAACTGGCACTGGCCACTCAAATCAGCTGCCCGGGACATTTTTATGATTGGTTTATTGTATTTTAACGTTGTGTTTTACCTGCTTTTAACTATTTATACTGTTCCATCAGGGACTGGATTGTTTTTAGTGTTATTATGTGCGAAATGTTTTAAATTTCATGTGCGATGCTCCGCTATTCCCTGGGAAACGTCTTTTCATTTTGCACTGTACACTTGTTGCTTGCAAGATGACAATAAAGGTTGATTGATTGATTGGTGTCTTCTCCTAGTGACTATAGGGAACAGTTCCTTGAACAATATAATAATCTGCGATTATTATCGAGTCGAAAGCTACCTTACAGTCAGGAGGTGGGAGAAGAGGGACAGAAGTTTGGCCTGGATCTCTGGGGGGAGATTACGCACGGAAAGTTGTAGCAGAAGAGGAACTGAAGACTGGTTCCTTGGAAGAGGAACTGAAGAAAATAGATCTCGCCAGCCAGGTTTACTCCTGCAGCCTTTTCCATTACAGGTTATCGCCACAAGGCAGTGGAGGTTTTAAATCAGAGTTTTCCCTCTCCTAGATGGACTGCCTTCCCAGGCTGACGAGCCCCATCTGCCCGAGACTCGTGGGGGCGGGAGTGTCTACCTTCCCGTGCAGGTCTATAGCACCTGCCCACTGCCCAGAATCGTGAGAATTTCCGTGCTCAACATTTGAAAGAGCTACACAGCAAGGTTCTTGAATGGAAGAGGTGATTACACCACATAGTAATCCTAGAATGGAAGAGGTGATTACACCACCATAAGATAGTATTTCAAATATATCTACACAAAGATCAGGACATACATCTGGTTCTATAACCAGTTCAGCATCAAGGGCCTCTGCTCGAATGGAAGTTGAAGTTGATCTAGCTGCCGTCTCAATAGAATCGAATACATTGGAGAAGAAACATGAGATTGAGCGACGAGAAGAATAGCTGAGAGAAGAGATGAGGCGACAAGAAGAAGAGATGACGTGACGAAAAGGACACCTTGAACTAGCCACAACATTTTTTTTTAAATGGCGGCGGCGCGGGCACATCGCGATGCCCCGTGTCTCCCAAGAATGGGAAATATAGCGACAATTCCCCTACATGTTTCAAGGCTGCTCACTCGGAGCAGTCTTGTATCCATTCTGTACAGCCGACAGGAACTTCTGGAATTCGGTTCCTGCGGCTGCAACAACTTTCTGGGCGATCACCGTCTTCCTCCTGAGCTTGTCAGAGCAACTGAGCACCCAATTAAAGTTGAATCTGAATCTGAAAGTTGGCAGTTGCCAAATCGATGAAGGAGATAATGAAAAGTGAGGGTTTGTAGATTAACCCTTATTGCCATTTTTCAGAATGATCTGCGTTGGAATGGTCAGACTCATCATGCAACGCTGAAAGTAACAGGTGTCCTAAATTTTCTGAGGTGCAACTTTCATCATTGTTCAACTTCTGTCAAGGAGAAGCTATACTTCACCCTCGTTAGACCTCATTTGGACTACGCAGTTGCAGCATGGGACCCATACACAAATACAAACATTTCGTCCATCGAACGTGTCCAAAGACAGGCAGCTCGATTTGTTACTAACACCTATGAGAGAAAAGCGTGTGGTACCAAACTTCTGAATTGTCTGGGGTGGAACCCTCTACAAGACAGACGTGAAGTTCACTGTTTGACCTGTTTTTACAAAATGTTAAATGGTCAGCTCGACATAGATTACAAGACCTACACCAAACCAACCCAATTAGGAGCAGACGAGGGCATTCGATCCAATTTGTGATTCCAGCTACAAAGACAGATGTGTACAGCAATTTGTTCTCCCCCCGCACAATTAAAGCATGGAATCTCCACCCAACTATAGTTACCCAACCAGACGCAACTAAATTTAAAGTAGCTCTTTCTTCCCAATAACCCTTTCTGGCTTGAGTCCTCCCTCCACCACCTCCAGTTTAAATTCCATTCGGAATATTTTGAAGGACCAAGAAACCGAGAACCAAGAACCAGTTATAAACTTCACTACACATACATGCAAGCCACCCTTTACATGGTATTACGGTACTACACAGCTGTAAACCCAAGATGGCGCCTGCCTGTGGCGACTTTTGCGGAGCACCAGAACATAAAAGGTTCACCTACAACTTCTACCAACTTACCTGCATCAGGGAAACGTCAGTAATCGGTGCCGTTTCATACAAGCTGCTTGGGCAGCTGAAAGCGCTGGCAATTTCATAAAATCCCGCAGCTGCGGGAGCCCCGGACTTTAAACTTTCCCAAGCTGGCTGTGAAAATCCCAACACGACTGACGATCCCAGGTACGGTACCTGGGATGACCTCCAGAGCCGACGGGCTGGATCTCCCAGAAACAATGAAGCTGGAGCTGTTGACTTTGGGGGAACCCCTGTCTGTAACGGAGCTGGAGCTGCCGTCTGTGAAGGATTCCCCGTTCCAGCGCAGGTCCGCAGAAACAGCAGGTACAGTAAACACTGTACCTGGAAACAAAGGGGAAGCCTCCATTGTGTCCGGAAACGTGGCAGACAGGCAGGACTTCAGGTCAGAATGAAGCGCAGGGGACTTCGGCCCCCTCTCCCTACCATCAATCAATCAACATTTATTGTCATCTTGCAAGCAACAGTTGTACAGTGCAAAATGAAAAGACGTTTCCCAGGGAATACTGGAGCACCGCACATGAAATTTAAAACATTTCACACATAATAACACTAAAAACAATCCAGTCCCTGATAGAACAGTATAAATAGTTAAACGCAGGTTAAAATGCATCCTACTGGCTGATGTACAGTCCCTTGAAAATAAAGTGGAGGACTTAAAGGCAAGGCTGCTTTATCAAAGGGAGCTGAGGGAATGCTCTGTGTTCTGTTTCACAGAGACATGGCTCACCCCCAGCTCCCCAGACTCAGCGGTCCAGCCTGAAGGGTTCTCCATCCACCGTATGGACCGTACACTGGCATCTGGGAAAAGGAGAGGATGGGATGTCTGCATCATGGTCAACTCTGTGCGGTGCTCAGACGTGGCAGTCCTGTCCAACTCCTGCTCTCCACACCTGGAACATCTGGTGGTGAAGTGCCGTCCCTTCTACCTCCCAAGGGAATTCACCTCCATCATTCTGACCGCGGTCTACATCCCACCCAAGCAAACATCCGTCTGGAGAAGCTGCATGCTGTGGTCAACAAACACCAGACATCTTACCCCGAGGCATTTACCACCATTGCTGGGGACTTCAATAAGGCAAACCTAAACAAATCACTCCCTAACTTCCACCAACATGTCTCCTGCTTCACCAGATGACCTAACACCCTCGACCACTGTTAAACCACCATCAAGAATGCCTATCATTCTGTCCCACGCCCTCACTTCGGTAAATCCGACCATACTGCTGCTTCTTCCTGCCTACAGGCAGCAATTTAAGAGTGCACCCCAGAGGTGAGAACAGTACAGAACTGGTCATGGGGCAGAGGAACAACTCCAGGACTATTTGGAATCTGTAGACTGGGCAATGTTCAAGGACTCGGCAGCGTACTTGAACGAATACGCCACAGTCGTTACAGACTTCGTAAAGAAATATGTGGAGGACTGCATCCCTACAAAAACCTTCTGAGTGTTTCCCAATCAGAAACCTTGGATGAACTTTGAGATCTGCACTCTGCTGAAGTCCAGACACAGGGCATTCACCTCCAATGATACTGTGGTCTACAAGAGGTCCAGATACGACCTTGGTAAGGCCATCAAAAAGGCCAAAAGGGACTTCTTTGCAAGGAGTAGGATGGGGACCCACAGTCTCATTTATATCAACGGGTCATTCGGCCGAAGATCCCATGAGAGGGTCACGGACAATGTTGATTGAGTAAGTCGAGATAGACATCAGAGACAACCCTGTGTGAGCGTTCCATTAGTTAGTTTGCACTTCTTACCGCACGCACGGCCAGGCCGTTGGACTGTGGGTAGTCGGGGCTGCTGATGGTGAGGAGAAAGTCCCAGCGTTTCACCAAATCCCTGAAGAGCTGACTGGAGAATTGTGTTCCATTGTCTGAGAGCAGCTTTAGGGGGGCTCCGTGGACAGAGAAGTAGCGAGTCAGTTTTTGAATGACCATCCTGAGTAGCAAACGGATTTGAGTATAGGAGCAGGGAGGTTCTACTGCAGTTGTACAGGGTCTTGTTGAGGCCACACCTGGAGTATTGCGTACAGTTTTGGTCTCCTAATCTGAGGAAAGACATTATTGCCAAAGAGGGAGTACAGAGAAGGTTCACCACACTGATTCCTGGGATGTCAGGACTTTCGTATGATGAAAGACTGGATAGACACGGCTTGTACTCTCTAGAATTTAGAAGATTGAGGGGGGATCTTATAGAAACTTACAAAATTCATAAGTGATTGGTCAGGCTAGATGCAGGAAGAATGTTCCCGTACAAGAACAAGTCCAGAACAAGAGGTCACAGTTTAACGATAAGGGGAAATCGTTTAGAATCGAGATGAAGAAAACATTTTTCACAGAGAGAATGGTGAATCTCTGGAATTCTCTGGAATTCTCTGCAACAAAAGGTAGTTGAGGCCAGTTCATTGGTTTTATTTAAGAGGAAGTTAGATGTGGCCCTTGTGGCTAAATGGATCAGGGGGTATGGATAGAAGGCAGGTACAGGATACTGAGTTGGATGATCAGCCATGATCATATTGAATGGCGGTGCAGGCTCGAAAGGCCGAATGGCCTACTCCTGCACCTATTGTCTATGTGTCTATGAATTGACGAGAACCAGGTATTGTTTGCTGTGCTACTCAAAGATGTCGGCTGCTACTGTGGACCCGGGTAAGTCCGGTGTGGGGTGCGGAAGAAGTGATTGCTTCTGTTGGTGCGGGGTCAGGCTATTGCAAATCAGGTAGGCAGCAACTTTCTCGAGAAGTAGTCAGCCATGTCAGGCCAGTAAAGCATAACTGTTGCATGTTGGGCGGTTATTTCTACAGTGGGATGCCCCCCCCCCCACCCCCCCATGGACAATATCAACGCACTTGCTGTGAAGAGATGTCGGGATAACTGCCTTATGTCCATTCATTATAATGCCGTCTTGAATGACCAGTTCATCTCGGACAGGGTAGAATGGGTGGACAGCCTGAGGCAGGTGGTGCTGATTGTCTGGCCAGCCACAGTGGGCGACAGTGTCCAGCGATTGTAGCATTTCGTCTGCTGCTGTTTTTGCCACTAGGATGTCTAAGTCCGCAGATGGAAGGCAAGAGACCATCAGAACCGTGTACCCCTCATGCTCATCATCAGACAGGTTGGGTGAGGTGCCCATGAGAGGGTGTCAGCTAAGTGCATGTCCTAACCGCGTTTGTAGGTTAGGCTGATGCCATATCTCTGTAGTTCCATCATCATGTGTTGTAAACTCACTGGTGCCGTGTGGATCAGTTTACTGAGGATACTGACCAGGGGCTGGTGATCGGTTTCAACCGTGATCGGGTCGCCAGAGATGAAGTCCTTGATCATTCAGCTCAGCGTGCGGGTGCTGGTGCTGGTGCATGTGCTGGTGCTGGTGCCAGGACCAGTGTGTATGATTGTGGGCCAGTTGTCACAGCGGGGCTGACAGCTCGCTGAAGTTTGGGATGAATTTTCCCAGGTAGTTTACCGTGCCTAGAGCCGTCACATCCCACCCGTAGGTGCTGGCATTTTGTTGATGGCAATGGTTTTAGATGGGTCTGGCATGAGTCTGTTGTGGGTGAACATGTGGCCCACATAAGTCACGTCCTCGACCCGTAACCTGCTGTTGAGTTTGAGATTGAAGTATCTGGCACGATCCAGGACTTGTTTCAGGTTTGAGTCGTGTTCCTGTGCGTTGCGCCCAGTGATCAGGATGTCATCCGTGATTATGGTGCATGGGTAGCCAGTAAAGAGTTGTGAAGTCTGGTCCTGGCACCAGCACCAGCACCAGCACCTGCACCAGCACCTGCACCAGTACCAGCGAGGCCCGGCGAGGAGGCGAGGACCAGCGAGGAGGCGTGGCCCGGTGAGGAGGCGAGGCCCGGTGAGGAGAGGCCCGGTGAGGAGAGCCCCGGTGAGGAGGCGAGGCCCGGCCCGGCGAGGAGGCGAGGCCCAGTGAGGAGGCGAGGCGCGGCGAGGAGGCGAGGCGAGGCCCGGCGAGGAGGCGAGGCCCGGTGAGGAGGCGAGGCCCGGTGAGGAGGCGAGGCCCGGCGAGGAGGCGAGGCCCGGCGAGGAGGCGAGGCCCGGCGAGGAGGCGAGGCCCGGCGAGGAGGCGAGGCCCGGCGAGGCCCGGCGAGGGGGCGAGGCCCGGCGAGGGGGCGAGGCCCGGCGAGGAGGCGAGGCCCGGCGAGGAGGCGTGGCCCGGCGAGGAGGCGAGGCCCGGCGAGGAGTCGAGGCCCAGTGAGGAGGCGAGGCCCGGTGAGGCGAGGCCCGGTGAGGAGGCGAGGCCCGGTGAGGAGGCGAGGCGCGGCGAGGAGGCGAGGCCCGGGGAGGAGGCGAGGCGCGGCGAGGAGGCGAGGTCCGGCGAGGATGCGAGGTCTGGCGAGGAGGCGAGGCGCGGCGAGGAGGCGAGGACCAGCGAGGAGGAGAGGCCCGGTGAGGAGAGGCCCGGTGAGAGGCGAGGCCAGCGAGGAGGCGAGGATCGAGGCCAGGCCTGAGGGCGAGGCCCGGCGAGGAGGCGAGGCCCGGTGAGGAGGCCGGAGAGCGAGGCGGCGAGGAGGCGTGGCCCGTGAGGCGAGGCGAGGAGGCGAGGCGGCGAGGAGGCGAGGCCCGGCGAGGCGGCGAGGAGGCGAGGCCCGGGGAGGCGAGGCCCGGCGAGGAGGCGAGGCCCGGCGAGGCCCGGCGAGGGGGCGAGGCCCGGCGAGGTGGCGAGGCCCGGCGAGGAGGGGAGGCCCGGCGAGGAGGCGAGGCCCGGCGAGGAGGCGTGGCCCGGCGAGGAGGCGAGGCCCGGCGAGGAGTCGAGGCCCAGTGAGGAGGCGAGGCCCGGTGAGGCGAGGCCCGGTGAGGAGGCGAGGCCCGGTGAGGGGGGCGAGGCGCGGCAGGAGGCGAGGCCCGGGGGAGGAGGCGAGGCGCGGCGAGGAGGCGAGGTCCGGCGAGGATGCGAGGTCTGGCGAGGAGGCGAGGCGCAGCGAGGAGGCGAGGACCAGCGAGGAGGAGAGGCCCGGTGAGGAGAGGCCCGGTGAGGAGGCGAGGCACAGCGAGGAGGCGAGGATCGGTGAGGCGGACAGGCCTGGTGAGGAGGCGAGGCCCGGCGAGGAGGCGAGGCCCGGCGGCGAGGACCGGTGAGGCGAGGTCCGGAGAGGTGGCGAGGCCCGGCGAGGAGGCGTGGCCCAGTGAGGCGAGGCACGGTGAGGAGGCGAGGCCCGGCGAGGAGGCGAGGCCCGGCTAGGAGGCGAGGCCCGGCGAGGAGGCGAGGCCCGGCGAGGAGGCGAGGCCCGGCGAGGAGGCGAGGCCCGGGGAGGCGAGGCCCGGCGAGGAGGCGAGGCCCGGCGAGGAGGCGAGGCCCGGTGAGGCGAGGCCCGGTGAGGCGGAGAGCTTTGGCAGTCCCAGTGCGGCCCTGTGAGCTGAAGAGGTTCGGCGGTCCCAGAGAGGCGAGGCCCGGTGAGGCGGAGAGCTTTGGCAGTCCCAGTGCGGCCCTGTGAGCTGAAGAGGTTCGGCGGTCCCAGAGCGGCGGCGAGGCTCGGTGAGGCGGAGAGGATCATCAGTCCCATTGAGGCAGGGGCACAGTGAAGCGAAAAGGTTCGCCAATGAGGCGGAGGGGTTCAGCTGTCCCGATGAGGGGGCGAGGCCCGGTAAGGCAGAGAGGATCAGCGGTCTTGGTGCAGTGGCAAGGCCCGGTGATGCGGTAAATTCTGGTGGAGCGGCGAAGAAGTTTGGCAGTGAGGCGGAGAGTTTTGGTGATCCTGATGAGGTAGCGAGGCTTGGTAAGGCAAAGAGGTTTGGCGGTGAGGCGGAGAGGTTCGGTGGTCCCATTGAGCTGGCGAGGCCCGGTGAGGCGGTGAGGCCCAGTAAGGTAAAGGGGACCGGCGGTCCAGGTAGGGTGGCAAAGTCCGGTGGTGCGGCAAAGTGGTTCGGCAGTGAGCGGAGAGGCTTTGTGGTCCCCTTGAGCCGGCAAGGCCCGGTGAGGCAGAGTTTTGGCAGTCCAGGTGAGGCGGCGAGGTACAGTGTGGCGGAGAGGTTCAGCAGGCCCAGGTGAAGCGGCGAGGCAACGAGGTTCAGCAGGCCCAGTGAGGTTGCGAGTACTGGTGAGGTGGTGAGCTCCGGTGAGGCGGAGAGGTTCGGCAGTGAGGTGGAGAGGTTCAGTGGTCCCATTGAGCTGGTGAGGCCCGGTGAGATGGAGAGGCCCGGAGAGGCGGTGAGGTTCTGTGGTCCTGGCGAGGCAGGATTGTGTGGCCTTTTTTTTTCAGGTATTGTTTGGGTATTTTATGTTTTTTTCCCCGGTGTTGTTTGGCTTTAAATTACAATTTTCAATCTGGCAACACTGGTGAGTGAGAGTAGGTGACGGGTGACTGACGGGTGATTGACGGTTGCGTAACGGGTGGAAACGAGTGAGTGACGGGTGCGTGACGGGTGATTGAGAGTGACGAGTGGTTGACGAGTGAGTGACGAGTGAGTGACGGGTGCTGAACGTTTTCCAGACGGATGAGTGACGGGTAGGTGACAAATGCATGACGGGTGAATGACGAGTGAATGACGGGTGAATGACGGGCGACGGACGGGTAGGTGACGGGTAATTGACAAGTGTCTGACGGGTGAGTGACGGGTGATTGGGGAGTGTGTGACGGGTGATGATGGTTGGTGTTGGGTGAGAGTGGGTGAGAGTGAGTGAGAGGGAGTGAGATGGAGTGAGATGGAGTGAGATGGAGTGAGATGGAGTGAGATGGAGTGAGAAGGAGTGAGATGGAGTGAGATGGAGTGAGATGGAGTGAGATGGAGTGAGATAGAGTGAGATGGAGTGAGATGGAGTGAGATGGAGTGAGATGGAGTGAGATGGAGTGAGATGGAGTGAGATTGAGTGAGATTGAGTGAGATTGAGTGGGTGAGTGAGAGAGTTGGTAAGATAGTGGGATAGTGAGTGTGTGAGTGTGTTAGAATTATGCAGAACATACCAACATTATCCCAGAAAACGGAGACAAGTTATAAATGCCACCTTCCAGATAGTTGCGACTGCCCCTCCATGACACAGATCACAATGTCGACACCAAATAACCGTTCTATACAAATCTGACCAGAATGTTGACACCATTTGACACCACATTTACACACCACAGTTGGCCGATCCGTTTCCGAGTTGACTGCAGTTGTCCTTTTTCTTCAGAACAAAATGAACTTTGGCAACGGGGCCCACCGCGTAGTATATGTTGGCGTCGTCAGGAATGACCTCCGCTGGGGACAGAAGAGAAAATAAACAATTAGTACATTTCCAAACGTAGACTGGGCGACCGTCTCACTGAACACGAGGACTACGAGGCCCACGTGATCGCCCGTCTAACAAACATTTCAATGGTCCTTTATTGTCACGTGTACCGAGGTACAGTGACATTTGGTTTATTATATAGTCACACCAAAAAAGCAACAAGATACAAAACTACTTAAAAATTAAACATGAACAGCCACGCAGCGGCGTGTGAGGATCCCCAGGCCACACAGCATAAGCGGAGATCCACAGCCATCAATTTAATGTTCGGGCCACACACACACGCTCCTTCACCATGATGTGACCAGAGTTGTACGGACCGCTACCACACTCTCTCTGCCGCCCCTGTCCACACGAACAGTCAGCAAGCTGCCCAGACACCGGGCTGTTCACATGGCGCCATGAACCCGTAAACACCGAGATCACTGCACACACCGCACTCCCTCCGAGTCCTCACCAGTGCAGGCAGCACCACCATCTTGTTGGTTTCAGCAACCTCACATTCCCCACTGTGATAGAAGGCATATAACTTATACCTTCATCCCAGCTTTGAACACCCCTTCAGAATTAAAGGATGTTCTGTTAGGAAGGAGCTGAGGAGACATTTCTTTAGTCAGAGGGTGGTGAATCTGTGGAATTCTTTGCCACTGAAGGCTGTTGAGGCCAAGTCAATGAACAAGGCAGAGATAGACTCTTGATTTGTTCAGGTGTCAGGGGTTAAGGGGAAAAGGCAGAGGAATGGGGTTAGGAGGGAGAGGTAGATCAACCATTATTGAATGGCGGGGTATGATTTGATGGGCCGAATGGTCTTATCCTACTCCTATTCCTGACCCACACTGAGCTTTCTGGCCTGGGACTCCTACACTGCCAGAGTGAGGCCAAACACAAGATGGAGGTACAGCACCTCATATTTCACTTGGGCAACTTGTACATAGCTTCATGTTAGTTACAGTTTAGTTCATTGTCACATGTACCGAGGCACAGCATCAAGCTTTTTGTTGCATGCTAACGAGACAGCAGAAATACAATACACGATGATCCATTTACATTGTATAGATACACGATAAGGGAATAATGTTCGTGCAAGGTAAAGCAAGCAAAGTCCGATCAAGGATTGTCCGAGGGTCACCAATGAGGTAGATAGTTCAGGACTGCTCTATGAACATTGAATTGTCTAATTTTAACTAACTTCATCTTGCACCCACTCCCCCTCCACCCTTGCCCCCCCCCCCCTCCCTCCCTAGTCATTTCGCCACAGTTCTTCATATTATTCGTCTTGAGATCACACCTTCAACTAGCCAACAATGGACTACCAGGCACCGCCCCATCCGAGCTCATTTGTGGCCGACCCTGATGGCTCCTGATTTTCTCACCTCCAGCTCTTCACCTCTTCCTTCCCCCACCCCACTTACATTCAGTCTGAAGAAGGGTCCCGGCCCGAAATGTTCCTCTTCCATTTTCTCCAGAGATGTTGCCTGACCCGCTGGATTACTCCAGAACTTTGTGTCTATCTTTGATATTAAACCAGCATCTGTAGTTCTTTGTTTTTACATGTATTTACATTGCAGTCTTGCTTTGTGAATAGAAAGCGACATTTCCAGTGAATAAGTTTGTAAATTATAGGAGCAGAATTAGGCCATTCGGCCCATCAGGTTTACTCTGCCCTTCAATAATCGCTAATCTATTTTACCATCTCAACCCTATTTCCTGCCTTCTCCTCATAACCTCTGACACCTGCACTAATCAAGAATCTGGCAATCTCAGTTTAAAAAATATCCATTGGCTTGGCCTTTTCAGTCATCTGTGGCAATGAATTCCACAGGTTCACCACCCTCTGGCGAAAGAAAATCCTCCTCATTTCCTTTATAAAGGTATGTACTGTAGAAGTTATAGAATTCTAAATGATTCAGAGTGGGGCTTATTTGCAACACACTCAAACTTGCAGCACACTACAAAAGGGTTTACATCACTTGGATTTACACTCAATAATATTATAATAGAAACATAGAAATTAGGTGCAGGAGTAGGCCAGTCGGCCCTTCGAGCCGGCACCACCATTCAATATGATCATGGCTGATCATCCAACTCAATATCCTGTACCTGCCTTCTCTCCATACGCCCTGATCCCTTTAGCCACAAGTGCCACATCTAACTCCCTCTTAAATATAGCCAGTGAATTGACCTCAACTACCTTCTGTGGCAGAGAGTTCCAGAGACTCACCACTCTCTGCATGAAAACTGTTTTTCTCATCTCGGTCCTAAAAGATTTCCCCTTTATCCTCAAACTGTGACCCCTTGTTCTGGACTTCCCCAACATTGGGAACAATCTTCCTGCATCTAGCCTGTCCAACCCCCTAAGAATTTTGTAAGTTTCTATTAGATCCCCCCTCAATCTTCTAAATTCTAGCGAGTACAAGCCGAGTCTATCCAGTCTTTCTTCATATGAAAGTCCTGACATCCCAGGAATCAGTCTGGTGAACCTTCTATGTACTCCCTCTAAGGCAAGTATGTCCTTCCTCAGATTTGGAAACCAAAACTGTACGCAATACTCCAGGTGTGGTCTCACCAATACCCTGTACAACTGCAGTAGAACCTTCCTGCTCCTATACTCAAATCCTTTTGTCATGAATGCTAACATACCATTGGCTTTTTTCACTGCCTGCTGCACCTGCATGCCTACTTTCAATTGTTTAATTGGTCTCTGTAAATTTTCACTAATTGTTTAATTGGTCTCTGTAAATTGCCCCTAGTGAGTAGGGAGTGGATGACAGCACAGCCATTCAGACAGTAGACCAGACATTTTGATTGAAATACAACAAATACTATTCAGAATTCAAATGATGGGGCTTACAGTCATATTTTTATGGGTACCAGCACACATTGGCATTAGAGGAAACAAAATGGCAGATAAGGTAGCAAAAGAGGTAACAAAAAGAAGTAAGATTGATTTAAGTATTAACATAGATAAAACTGAAATCAAAGGCATTATTAAACAAAGACTGAAGGAAAGATGGCAAAAGCAATGGGAGGAAGAGCGGAAAGGACGGTGGTTCTACAGAGTCCAGAGGAAAGTGGGAGAAATGAGATGTGCAGGAAAAAACAGAAAAGAGGAGACAGTAATTTCAATAATCAGATTTGGACACATTGGTCTGAACAGTACACTTTTTACAATAGGCAAGCATAATACAGGCAGATATGAATACTGTGGGCAAGAAGAGACAATGTAGCATGTCATTGTACATTGTTAGAGGTATGAGGAAGAAAGAAGATAAATGAGTGAACAATTCAGAAAAGAAAAAGTACAATTTGATTTAATAGATATTTTACAAAAAAATTCATATGAGTGCTATCAAATCCTATTGCTTTTTCTCAGGGTAACCAATTTGTTCAGAAATATATAGGTTATTAGTATATGTAATAATGTTATTTGATCCACATTCCATACCAGTTGGTGGCGGCAATGCACTAAAAATTTGTTTGCCAACCGCCAAAAAACAAGAAGAAGAAGAAGAAGAAGAAGAAGAAGAAGAAGAAGAAGAAGAAGAAGAAGAAGAAGAAGAAGATAAGAATACGAAAAGAAGAAAAAAGAAGAGAAGACAGAAGAACAAGACGAGAAGCAGAGAAAATAAGAAACGAAGACGAATCAACGCACTAAGAAAACTACACAGACGATAGAAGAAAACTACATAACATCTAAGCCGCCTAGACAAGCATCATCAGCTCGCGCCTACGACCCGCATCCTCGCTCCATCCCCATGCCCTCCAGAGAAGAAGACCCCGAATGTAGTGGATGACAAAGTTGGGCTAACATGGAACTAGTGTGGACGATAGATCGATGGTTCAGCGTGGACCTGGTGATGCTGAAAGTCCTGTTCTGTGTACAGACAGAGGCTCAGCAGGCAGAGCCCACTGGCCTCAGAGTGCCAGGGGACCCGGGTTCCATCCTGACCACCTTTTCACCCCATGACCGCATGCGTTTCCTCCGGGTGCTCTGATTCCTTCATATCCCATCTACAATTGTAGGTTAATGGGCCTCTGTAAAAATGGTCACTATTGTGTATGGTGTGGGTGAGAAAGTGGGATCACATAGTAGTAGTGTGAAGGATGGTCGGCGTGGACTCAATGGGCCAGTGGTTTCTATGCTGTATCTCGAAAGTAAAGTATCACAATGTTTAAAAACAGCTAGATGGATAGCATTGGTTTAGAGGGCCATGTGCCAAACGCAGGCAGGTGGGACTAGTGTAGATGTGGCATGTTGGTCAGCATGGGCGTGTAAGGCCAAAGTGCCTGCTTCCACGCATTGGAAGGCATGGGCAGGCGACGTTTTGTGTTGGGGCCCTTCTTCAAACTCAACCCGAACTGGATGTGGGTTCCATATCCAATATGAAAGGTTTCAACCTGAAATGTCACCTGCCCATTCCCTCCACAGATAATTTAGTTTCATTTTGTTCAGTATTTTAGTAGTCACACGCATGGAAAAACAGTCTCTTTGGCCCATCGAGTCCATGTGGACCTGCCATCACCTGTACACTAGCACTATCCTACACACCAGAGACAAATATTTTATGGAAGCCAATTAACCTACAAACCTTCATGTCTTTGGAGGGTGGGAGAAAACCGGAGCACCCGGAGAAAACCCCTGCGGTCATGGGAGAACGTACAAACTCCGTACAGACAGCACCTGGAGTCAGGATGGAAATGGGTTCTCTAATGCTGTCAGGCAGCAACTCTACCGCTGTGCCACCTTATAACCATATAACCATACAACCAGATAACAATTACAGCACGGAAACAGGCCATCTCGGCCCTTCTAGTCCGACCCCTAGTCCCATCTACCTGCACTCACACCATAACCCTCCATTCCTTTCCCGTCCATATAACTATCCAATTTATTTTTAAATGATAAAATCGAACCTGCCTCCACCACTTCCACTGAAAGCTCATTCCACACAGCCATCACTCTCTGAGTAAAGAAGTTCCCCCTCATGTTACCCCTAAACTTCTGTTCCTTAATTCTCAAGTCATGTCCTCTTGTTAGAAACTTCCCTACTATCAATGGGAAAAGCTTATCCACGTCAATTCTATCTATCCCTCTCATCATTTTAAAGACCTCTATCAAGTCCCCCCTTAACCTTCTGCGCTCCAAAGAATAAAGACCTAACTTGTTCAACCTTTCTCTGTAACTTAATATGCTGAACACAGTGCTTAATATAATAACCTTGATATGCTGAGCTCCTTCAACACATTGAGTTCAGGAGGAATATTGTACATCTTCCAGCATCAAGCAACCTATGTTTTATTCCTCACCTCTGTCTTTGGTGACGACCAGGACAAGATGATAATCCTGCCAGTCGCCATCCAGATTGAATTTAGCCATGGCTCTCTGGATGACGGCTGGGGATCTTTCTTCGTCGGTCACCTGGAGAGGAAGGGAAAACGTGTTTACTTCAGATGCTAGGTGTATTGAGTGGGGTGGCACTGAGGTTCTACTGAAAGGAATTTAACAACCTCTTACCAGAAAACAAACAAGTGTAAGTAAAATGCTCCGCTTCAATCCGCATCGTCTGCTTTGATCTGTCATTCTCACTCCTCACCCTTCCATATCTTCAGACTCCGTCTCCCCTGCCTCTCAGTTTGAAGAAGGGTCTCGACACAAAACGTCACCCATTCCTTCTCTCATCAAATGCCGTCTGACCCGCTGAGTTACTCCAGTATGTTGTGTGTATCTTAGAAAAATGCTACCCCATTATTTGACCAGTCGTTTGCAATCCTCAGGCCTGCGGTCAGTTAAGTTTAGAGATACAGAATGGAAACAGGCCCTTCAGACCATCGAGTTCACACCATACATTGAATACCCTTTCACACCAGTCCTCAACGACCTCCTCACCTCTGCTGATACTGGTTCCCTCAACATCCTCATCCTCCTCGACCTGAGTGCAGCCTTCGATACAGTGAACCATAAAATCCTGCTTACCAGACTTGGGGACCTTGGCATTGAAGGTTCAGCACTCAGCTGGCTCTGTTCCTTCCTTTCCAACTGATCCCACTTCATCTCTCTGCACAACCACACCTCTGCTACAGCCACACTCACTCAAGGCGTTCCCCAATGCTCCATACTCGGCCCCCTTCTCTTCATCATCTACATCCTCCCCCTTGGTCACATACTCCGCCACTTCAACCTGGACTTCCACTGTTACGCCGATGACACCCAGATCTACCTCGGCACCAAATCCTACCACAACGCCCCGCACCCCCCCTCTCCCATATCAACTCCTGTTTGTCAGCTATAAAAACCTGTATGCAACATAACTTCTTCAAACTCAACAGCAATAAAACAGAATTCCTCCTCATAGCCTACAAATCCACACTCAGCAAAATCAATAACCCCACTCTCACCATCGACGTCACCGCTGTCTCCCCATCTCCCCAGGCCCGCAACCTTGGCGTGATCTTTGATTCCATCCTCTCCCTTGAGCCTCACATCCGCCATGTCACTAAAACCTCCTTCTTTCATCTCCGCAACATCGCCAAAATCAGACCCTCTCTCACACCTCCCGCTGCTGAAAGACTGATCCATGCCTTCATCTCCTCCCGTCTGGACTACTGCAACTCACTTCTCCTTGGCATCAGCTCCATCTACATCAATCGACTCCAACTGGTCCAGAACGCAGCCGCCCGACTCATCACCCACACCAAATCCTGGCACCACATCACCCCAGACCTCAAACAACGTCACTGGCTTCCCATCTCCCACCAGATCGCTTAAAACATCCTGGTCCTCACCTACAAAGCCCTCCACCATCTGGTCCCCCCATATCTCACTGACCTCCTCTCCCCCTACCAACCCTCACGGTCCCTCAGATCCACATCAGCCGGTCTCCTCTCCATCCACAGATCCAACCTCCGCAGTTTTGGAGACAGAGCCTTCTCCAGGGCAGGTTCCAGGCTCTGGAACTCCCTCGCCCAATTGATCCGCAATTCCATGTCCCTCTCCAACTTCCAGTCCGGCCTCAAGACCCATCTCTTCACCTCTGCCTATCCTTAGCCCCACGTCCCCCTCCCTTTTCATCTGTGCTTGAATTGCCTCATATTTTGTTTTGTATTGAATTCTGTCTTTAATTTGTGTACTAGCCATGTCTCTACTATTTATTTCATTCCGCCTACATGTTTTTCCTCTACTTGCTAAATTTTTGTAAGGTGTCCTTGAGACTCTTGAAAGGCGCCCATAAAATAAAATGTATTATTATTATTTTTATAATGTTATCCCACTTTCTGTTATCAGTCAACTGAACCATTCCACCAATAACCAGAGAGTGGCCTTGAGCTACTCGCTTCCTCATTGGAGATGCTCGGACTATCTTCAATCGGATTTTAGTGACTTTATCTTGCACTAAACGTTATTCACTTTATTCCCTTTATCATGTTTCTTTACCCTGTGGATGGCTCGATTGTAATCATGTATTGTCTTTCTGTTGACTGGTTAGCACACAACAAAAGTTTTTTACTGGGCACATGACAATAAATTAAACTATGCTTCCTGCAAAGTAGAAGTAATTTACTCTGAAAAATCGGCAATAAAAGGTATTCAATTAGCGAACCAAGACGACATCCCTGGATCCTCTGCAGGGTTCTTGGTTACAGTTTGTAACTAGATAATATACCAGTAATCTTTCAAAAGAGCCACAAGGCAGAAAATCAAGGAAATGTAGGGAGTCACGGTGGTGCAGCAGCAGAGTTGCTGCCGTACAGCACCAGAGATCTGGGTTCGACCTCGACTACGGATGCTGTCTGCTGCCGTGTTCATAAGGAATAGGAGTAGAATTAGGCCATTCAGTCGTGGCTGGTCATCTCTCTCTCCTAACCTCATTCTCCTGCCCTCTCCCCATAACCTCTGACATCCATACTAATCAAGAATCTATCTATGCCTTAAAAATATCCACTGACTTGGCCTCTAAGTTAGCGATGTTACAAATCTTATCTTCAGCGACGCTGCAGTTCTGCCACTGGCCATGTGAGCCACTTTGGTGGCTTTGAAGGGGAGGGATTAAAATGCCGTTTTCTTTCCTGCCCGTCGGAGGCGAACTTCCTCAGGCTGCCAGCTGCTGCAAAACAATCGACTGGACTTCCATTCTCGGAAGTTTAAAAAAAAAATTTAATCGCTGGAGTAAAATAAAAAGATATTTCTCAAGTAGGGGACAAAACATAACGTAAGTCATATATTTTACATATAACTTGTTTCTTCTGATTACTTTAAACCAAAGTAATCGGCGAAAATGGGACTTTGGCTCCATACGAACCCGGCAGTGTTTTTCCTGCCGATATGGGGTTCAAATTCACTGCAACCACAACGTTTCAATCAATCGCGTTACACAAACTAAAACCCACTCACAAGATGATTTAAATGCCCATTAATTTACGGGAATTAAACATTGAATTCCTTCCATTTGGCCTATAAATTCATGACAATGAGATATAAAAATCATGTTATATTGCGAATTCATGTGTGAATGTTATTTGGACACTTAGGCTATTTAAAAATGTTAATCTTTTAAGAAATGGATAGATGTTTAGATCTAGTAATTGAATTTTGTAATTAGCTACAATTAGGTAACTAACTAATTATATGCTTTAATTTCAGGTAATCCAAGTAAGATTGTTTCATATTTGTTTCAGAATGCTTCAATCTATAATAACTGAAAATTTCATTCAGTTCTCTTAATTTTTAAGAAAGATGTGGGCTTTTGACTGTCACAGCTTTTGAGTTAAGTCAATGGAAAAGCAATAGGGAACAAGATGCTAATTTCCGAGTATAAAAATGGCCATAACTTTTTTTAATACTGAAGATATGAAAGTGAATTAGGTGTCAAATTAAACTTCTTTTTGTGCTTTATCTGATGGGATAAATTGCAGACTTGAATTTTTTAAATCGCAAAATTTTGTAACATTGCTATCTACAGCCTCTGTGGCAACAGAAATTAAAGTGGACTGTATTACAAAGAAACGAATCGGGTGGAGTTGAAATATTTCTATTGTTTACTTGGTCTACAACAGATGCGGATAAGGTTGCTAACAACTGGGCGGTACAAAGCAGCCGCCTTACAGCGGCTGAGACCCGGTTCAATCCTGACTACGGGTACTGTCTGCCCGTAGTTTGTACGTTTTCCTGTGACCGTGTGGGTTTTCTCCCAGTGCCCTGGTTTCCTCCCACACTCCAAAGTCGTGCATGTGTGCAGGTTGATTGGCTTCTGTAAATTGTACATTGTCCCTAGTGTGTAGTATAGTGCTAGTGTACGGGGTGATTTATGGTCGGCGTGGACTAGGTGGGACAAAGGACCTGTTTCCAACACTGTAAGTCTAATGTAGTTACAACATCCACTGCAGTAGGCAAAGGACTCGTTAATTTTAAATTATTGACATTTAGATTGATTTTTCTGATGCCTTCACACCATGTTTGGCAAAGGATCATCTTTTGAACAAATAATTAACCCTACTTGATATTAGGATCTATATTCTCTCCTCCCATTTCAAACTACAGGGAGTCCAAGGCAATGAAAGATAAGAGTGTCCCCAATCACATTCCAGGAGTCATATACAGAGCATCTTTCAAACCATTATACCCTTAGCACCATGCACCACAGAAACAGGCCTTTCAACCCAACTTACCCAAACCAGCCAAGATGCCCATTTTCTACGCCAGTCCTATCTGCCCACGTTTGTCCCATACCCCTTGAAACATTTTCTACCCATCTACCTGTTCAGTTGACTTTTAAATATTGTGTAGTTCCTGCCACAACTACCTCCTCTGGCAGCTCGCACCCAAAACGTAACACCCCTCAGATTCCTATTAAATCTTCCCCTCTCACCTTAAACCCATGTCCTCTTGTCTTGATTCACCTCCCGGGATAAAACACCCTCGGCATTCACTCTTTGTATTCCCCTCATGATTTTATACACCTCGATATGATCACCTCAGCCTTCTGTACCACTACACCCACCTGTGTGAAAAAGCTGCCCCTCAGGTCCCTATTACAGGTCCCACACAGAGAGTGGTGAATCTGTGGAATTCTCTGCCACAGAAGGAAGTTGAGGCCACAGTTTATTGCCTATATTTAAGAGGGAGTTAGATGTGGCCCTTGTGGCTAAAGGGGTCAGGTGTATGGAGAGAAGGCAGGTAAGGATACTGAGTTGGATGATCAGCCATGATCATATTGAATGGCGGTGCAGGCTCGAAGGGCCTACTCCTGCACCTATTGTTTATGCCTCTATGTTTCTAAATCTTTCCCCTCTCACATTGAGATGGGTGTATGGAACGAGCTGCCAGAGGAGGAAGTTGAAGCATTGACTATCGCAACGTTTAAGAAGCAATTGGACAGGTACATGGATATGACAAGTTTGGAGGGATATGGGCCAAATGCAGGCAGGTGGGACACGTGGCCGGTGTGGGCAAGATGGGCCAAAGGGCCACACTGCATCACTCTATATCCTCTGACTCTTGCCCCTTATGAGAGAAACCAGAATCTCATTAAATTTTGCGTCTGTTGTAGACTTTGGAATAAACAGCACGGAAACAAGCTCCTGTGTTTTCAACTTTTCACATTTCCAAATGTTTTATTCAGAAGTCACAAATATATTGCAGCAATGGTAGATGTGCTGCCATACAGCGCCGGAGACCCGGGTTCCATCCTGACTGTGGCTGCTGTCTGTGGGGAGTTTGTATGTTCTCCCTGTGACCGCATGGGATTTTCTTCGGGTGCTCATACGGGCATAGAAGTAGAGTTAGGCCATTCGGCCCATCGAGCTTAATCTGCCACTCAATCATGGCAGATCTTTATCTCCTTCCTAACCCAATTTTCCTGCCTTCACCCCATAACCCCTGACTAACACCAGTTCCCCGGTTTCTTCCCACACTTCAAAGGTATTTGGGATTGTAGATTAATTAGCTTCAGTAAATTGTCCCCAGCAGGCAGGAACTAGTGCATCCTATCCAATCGTTGGTCAGCACGGAATCAGTGGGCCGAAGGGCCTGTTTCCATGCTGTGTCTCTGCTATAAAGTATTATCTGAGCCGTGGAAGAATGCCATGCACCTACCATAATTCTTTTGGACACCTTTCCATGACCGTTTTCGAGGCGGACCCGAATGATGACATTTTCCATCGACCTAGGAAGTGATGGTGTGGAGCTGCGGGAATTCCCCGAGATGGTGCCTTTGTTGTTATTCAGGCAGCAAGGCCAGCAAAAAATCTTGCGGATAAATTATCTTAGTCGCGAGGCCTTGCCCATCGATTGGAATGATTCGTTCTGCTGGAAAACAAAACAATAAGGATGGGTATTTAGATATTTCTAATCCAATTTTTCAGTTCTATCCTCAAGCCAGGCTGCTCCCATCCTCTATATAGGATGTGGTGATCTTATAGACGTGTATACAATCATGAGATTAGTTGCTGCCTCACAGACCCAGAGACCAGGGTTCGATCCTGACCTCAGGAGCTGTCCATGCGGAGTTTGCACATTCTAAGGATCACAAACCTGCCTTTCTCCAGACCAGGCCACCAGCGACTGCGGAGATACTCCAGCACTTTGTCTTTTTATATAAACGAGCATCTGCAATTCCTTGCGTCCACCCCTCATTGGAACGCATAAGACGGACGTGCGCAGCACAAAACGTTTTATGAGGAAAAGGTTCTAACTTTTTGTAAACAAAATGTTTTACCAGAAAGTTGCCTGGATTCGATGGCTTTAGTTACAGAGTGAGGTTGGGTAGACCTGCATTGTTTTTTTCTGCAATGTCAGAGGTTGAGAGGAGACCAGTTATCTATCTATATTACTAAAAGTCTGTTCTTGATCGGTTTAGGCCATCTGTGTTGCGTTTTCCGAGAGAACGCCGCCACCTACGGCCATCATTTGTGGCCACCTTGCTCAGAGCCCCCCACCGCCGCATGTGTGCTGAGGATTTTTCCCGTCGATGAAAAATGTCAGAGATATTAATGTTTTTACAAAATTCCCCATTCTCTCATCTGCCCCTGCTGGCGGCAGGGGGAGGGACTATAAAACCAGGAAGTGGTGTGCCTCACAGTCTCTTCAAGATGGAGGAAGGCAGACGGTCACGTTTCTCTGAGCTGTGAATAACACTGAACACATGTCTACTCAAATGTAAGTGCCCTTAGTGGTTCTAAAATGCTTGCAGAATGTGTCTATTGGTTCTAAAGCTTGCAAAAAAGTGTCTATTGGTTCTAAAGCTTGCAAAAAAGTGTCTATTGGATCTAAGGCTTGCACAAAAATGTCTATTGGTTCTAAAGCTTGCAAAAAGTATCTATATTGGTTCTAAAGCTTGCAAAAAATGTCTATTCGTTCTAAGGCTTGCAAAAAGTGTCTCTATAGGTTCTAAAGCATCCAAAAAGTGTCTCTATAGGTTCTAAAGCTTGCAGAAAAGTGTAAATTGGTTCTAATGCTTGCAAAGCGTCTATTGGTTCTAAAGCTTGCAAAGAAAATGTCTCTTGGTTCTAAAGCTTGTAAAAAAATGTCTCTTGGTTCTAAAGCTTGTAAAAAAAATATCTATTGGGTTTAAAGCTTGCAAAAAAAATGTCTATTGGTTCTAAAGCTTGCAAAAAATGTCTATTGGTTCTAAATCTTGCAAGAAAATGTCTATTGGTTCTAAAATGGTTCATACTAGCACTCCAGATACCCCCCCCCCCCGCCCCCACTGGTCAGCAATATTGGAGGTGGTGCAGAGGTGGAATATTGTGTTGGGGGACCAGCCCTCCCGTGTGAAGCTGGGACCCAACGGGTCTCACTTAGTCTATTAAGTGTATAAAATTATGAGAGGCACAGTTAGGGTAGACACTCAAAATATTTTTATGCCAGGCTGGAAATGTCCAAGACTAGAGGGTATCGCTATAAGGAGAGTGGGGGGAAGTTTAATGTGGATGAGCGGGGCAGTAGTGGGGGCCTGGTATGCCTGACCTGGGAAGGTGGTGGAGGCAGATATGAGAGGGGTGTTTAAGGAGCTTTTAGATGGGCTTGTGGAATTAGAGGGGAGAGAGGGATATGGATCATGTTCAGGCAGATGAGAGTTTAACCTGGCGTCATGTTTGGCACAAACATTGTGGGCCGAAGGGCCCGTTCTTGTGCTGTACTGTCCTACGTACTAACCACCCAATTACCAACCAGAGAGCAGTCCCCACCTACCATCTACCGCAGATGCAGATGTTTTTTGCCGAACTCACCTTCTGCCTCAAACTCTTTGAATCACTTCCCTCTGGGAGGCGACTCAGGACTGTCAAAGCTGCCAGTCAGACATAAAAACAGCTTCTTCCCACGAGCAGTAACTCTATTCAACAGCCAAAAGACCGTAGCCTCTTTTTACTGCGGTACTTTATTTTCACATGTTTAAATTATAATGTTTTGTTTTTAATTGTCTACTGAATATCTTGGTGTTACATGCGAGCAAAGCTCCAATGTAAATTCCTTGTATGTGGACATACTTGGCTAATAACATTTTTATTCATTCATTATTATTCATTGAAGACAATAGACAATAGGTGCAGGAGTAGGCCATTCGGCCCCTCGAGCCAGCACCGCTATTCACCATGATCATGGCGATCATGCACAATTAATACCCTGTTCCTCCCCGTATCCTATGACTGCGCTATCTTTAAGAGCTATGTCCAGCTCTTTCTTGAAAGCATCCAGAGAACCGGCCTCCACCACCATCTGCGGCAGATAATTTCACAGACTCTCAGCACTCTGTGTGCAAACGTTTTTCCTCATCTCCGTTCTAAATGAATTACCCCTTATTCTTAAACTATCCCTCAGACTATCTTAAATCAGACTTTACCTTGCACTAATCGATATTACCTTAATCCAATATATGTACACTATGGGTGGGTTGAATGTAATCCTGTATTGTACTTCCACTTGTGGAAATATGTAATAAAATTGCTCAAATGTTCTTAAGGAACTTGTGTTAAGTTGCAAAAGAAGGGTTTGGAGTTGGGGCTATCAGAAATACATGCCTCCACAAAGAAATAAAGAACAAAGAACACACACAGGAGAACAGATGGCTTATCATAACGTGGAAATGTTGATCTGAATGGGCATATCTTTATTTATTGCTTTGAAGCAATAATCATGCTGTGAGAGGTTGTAGTTGGTTTAGGTTGCTGTTTATAATGGAAGTTCTAAATGGGATCTTTCTCCATTACATGGGCACCATCCTTCTTCCTTTGTGACACATCTCAGAGTTTGGCTGTGTCATTTAAGACGATTTATGGTTGCCTATGTTGGATTGTAGGCACCAAGGGTAGATACTGGTCTGTGGGATGGTTTGTGCTGTTTTGTACATGTGTTTATGTTGGGATAAGAGATAAGGCATAGGTGATGGTTGTGTGACATTTGCGAAAGGATTTCTTATGGTTACCAGAAACTAAGAAAGTAACTCTGTTTTGATAATCTTTCATTTGTTGTGAGGTATGTTTTTAGTGAAGAGGCTTTTACATTATTTTCTTCCAGAGATAGTACGGGGAGGTTGTAATACAGAATGAAATTAGACCAGAGCTTGGGAAGAAGCAATCAAGTGGGACAATTAATGACCTTTATGTGTCTGTAGTTTGGAATTGTGTGATTAGAACTTTGACTTTAGCACTTTGTAAGAATGAGGCAAAACTCATCTTTAATCTTTGTAATCCATAAGTAACTGTATTTGAACTGTGTGGTTGTAAGGAAATTAATTGTGAAGTGTTAGTGTGTTTAATTACGATTGCCAAGTCTCCTCTCAACTTCTGACATGGCACAGAAAACAATCCAAGTCTATCCGACCCTCTCCCTGTAGCTGAAGCCCTCTAATCCAGGCAGTATTCTGGGAAAACATTTTGTTTTCACAAAGTTAGAACAGTCACGTCGTAAAACATTAATGCTTGAAACATCAGGCTGGGACACTTGCACCCCGCTGAATTACTCCAGCACTTTACATCTTTTTTTTAAAGTACGCAGGCATCAACAGTTTCTCACGGCTATAGTTTCATTTTTTTAGTTTTAGAGGCACAGCGGGGAAGTAAGACCTTCGGCCCAGAGTCCGCACCGACCAGCAATCCCCGCACATTACACCACCCCACATACACCAGTGACAATTTACATTTATACCAAACCAATTAACCTACAAACCTGTATGTCTTTGGGGTGTGGGAGGAAACCAGAGAGCCCGTAGAAAGCCCATGTAAGTCACGGGGAGAACGTACAAACTCTGTACAGACAGTACCCATTGTCGGGATCGAACCCAGGTCTGCGGCGCTGAAAGTGCAGTAAGTCACATGGAAACATAGAAAATAGGTGCAGGAGTAGGCCATTCGGCCCTTCAAGCCTGCACCGCCATTCAATATGATCGTGGCTGATCATCCAACTCAGTATCCTGTACCTGCCTTCTCTCCATACCCCCTGATCTCTTTAGCCACAAGGGCCACATCTAACGCCCTCTTAAATATAGCCAATGAATTGACCTCAACTACCTTCTGTGGCAGAGATTCACCACTGCCCGTGTGAAAAATGTTTTTATTATCTGGGCCCTAAAAGATTTCCCCTTTATCCTTAAACTGTGACTCCTTGTTCTGGACTTCCCCAACATCGGGAACAATCTTCCTGCATCTAGCCTGTCCAACCCGTAATTTTGTGCGTTTCTATAAGAACCCCCCCCCCCCCCCTCAATCTTCTAAGTATCCTAGTAACAAAACTATCCCTGATTTCCCTTGTTATCCATGGATGCACTACCTTCCCTGATTTATTCTTTTGCCAAACTGGGATGAACAATTATACTGCATCTGCCAAACATTTGCCCACTCACCCAGCCTAACTGCCTGCCATTGTGAAAAGGACCCGTTTACTCCTACTCTTTGCTTCCTGTTTGCCAGCCAGTTCTCTATCCACATCAATACTGAACCCCCAATGCCGTGTGCTTTAAGTTTGTATACTAATCTCTTATGTGGGACTTTGTCGAAAGCCTTCTGGAAGTTGAGATACACCACATCCACTGGTTCTCCCCTATCCACGCTACTAGTTACATCCTCGAAAAATTCTATAATATTCGTCAGACATGATTTACCTTTTGTAAATCCATGCTGACTTTGTCCAATGATTTCACCACTTTCCAAATGTGCTGCTATCCCATCTTTAATAAATGACTCTAGCAGTTTCCCCACTACCGATGTTAGACTAACTGGTCTGTAATTCCACGTTTTCTCTCTCTCTCCCTTCTTAAAAAGCGGGGTTACGTTTGCTACCTGCCAATCCTCTGGAACTACTCCAGAATCTAAAGAGATTTGAAAGATTATTACTAATGCATCCACTATTTCTGGAGCTACTTCCTTAAGTACTCTGGGATGCAGCCTATCTGGCCCTGGGGATTTATCGGCCTTTAATTCATTCAATTTACCCAACACCACTTCCCGGCTAACCTGGATTTCACTCAATTCCTCCAACTCCTTTGACCCGCGGTCCCCTGCTATTTCCGGCAGATTATTTATGGCTTCCTTAGTGAAGACGGAACCAAAGTAGTTATTCAATTGGTCCGCCATATCCTTGTTCCCCATGATCAACTCACCTGTTTCTGACTGCAAGGGACATACATTTGTTTTAACTAATCTCTTTCTTTTCACATATCTATAAAAACGTTTGCAGTCAATTTTTATGTTCCCTGCCAGTTTTCTTTCATAATCTATTTTTCCTTTCCTAATTAAGCCCTTTGTCCTCCTCTGCTGGTCTCTGAATTTCTCCCAGTCCTCCGGTATGCTGCTTTTTCTGGCTAATTTGTACGCATCATCCTTTGCTTTGATACTATCCCTGATTTCCCTTGTTATCCACGGATGCACTACCTTCCCTGATTTATTCTTTTGCCAAACTGGGATGAACAATTTTTGTAGTTCATCCATGCAGTCTTTAAATGTCTTCCATTGCATATCCACCGTCAACCCTTTTAGAATTAATTGCCAGTCAATCTTGGCCAATTCACGTCTCATACCCTCAAAGTTACCTTTCTTTAAGTTCATAACCATTGTTTCTGAATTAACAATGTCACTCTCCATCCTAATGAAGAACTCAACCATATTATGGTCACTATTGCCCAAGGGGGCACGTACAACAAGACTGCTAACTAACCCTTCCTCATTACTCAATACCCAGTCTAAAATAGCCTGCTCTCTCGTTGGTTCCTCTACATGTTGATTTAGATAACTATCCCGCATACATTACAAAAAATCCTCTTCCTCAGCACCCCTGCCAATGTGATTCACCCAATCTATATGTAGATTGAAGTCACCCATTATAACGGTTTTGACTTTGTCGCACGCATTTCTAATTTCCTGTTTGATACCATCTCCAACTTCATTACTACTGTTAGGTGGCCTGTACACAACACCCACCAGCGTTTTCTGCCCCTTAGTATTTCGCAGCTCTACCCATACCGATTCCACATCCTCCAAACTAATGTTCTTCCTTTCCATTGCGTTAATCTCCTCTCTAATCAGCAACGCTACCCCACCTCCTTTTCCTTTCTCTCTATCCCTCCTGAATATTGAATATCCCTGGATGTTCAGCTCCCAGCCTTGGTCACCCTGGAGCCATGTCTCCGTGATCCCAACTATATCATAGTCATTAATAGCAATCTGCACATTCAACTCATCCACCTTATTACGAATGCTCCTTGCATTGAGACACAAAGCCTTCAGGCTTGTTTTTACAGCATGCTTACCCCTTATACAATTATGTTGAAAAGTGGCCCTTTTTGATTTTTGCCCTGGTTTTGTCTGCCTGCCACTTTTACTTTTCACCTTGCTACCTATTGCTTCTACCCTCATTTTACACCCCTCTGTCTCTACGCTCACACATTTAAGAAACCCTTTCCCTTTAACTCCATCCTCCACTATCCCATTCGACACCCCACCCCCCTTATTCAGTTTAAAACCACCCGTGTAGCAGTGGCAAACCTGCCTGCCAGAATGCTGGTCCCACACCTGTTAAGATGCAATCCGTCCCTACTCCTTATACCATTTTGATTTTTGCCCTGGATTTGTCTGCCAGCCACTTTTATTTTTCACCTTGCTACCTATTGCTTCTGCCATCATTTAGTACCACTCTGTATCTCTGCTCACACATTTAAGAATCCCACCACCTCTTATTTTCTGATTATTAACTTTTCTTCTTTCCCCTTACAACTTTCTCTATTTGAGTCCCTCCCCCCAACTGTTCTAGTTTAATGTCTCCCCAGTAACCTTTGCAAATCTCCCCACCAGGATATTGGTAGCACCGATGCTCCGGCTGCGGCACCATGCTGTGCATGAGGCAGAAGGTCTCCATTACCTTTCTTTGCAGCACCACAGGCATATCGTTGGTCACGTCATCAGGCAGGTTCGCAGCGGTGTCATTGGCGGTGTCATCGGCGGCGGTGTATGCGCTGGTGTCGGCGGTGGTGTTGACGGCCATGTCGACGGTGGTGTCGGTGACAGTGTCGACGGTGGTGTCGGCGACAGTGTCGACGGTGGTGTCGGCGACAGTGTCGACGGTGGTGTCGGCGACAGTGTCGACGGTGGTGTTGGCGACAGTGTCGACGGTGGTGTTGACGGCCATGTCTTAATAAATAGGTCTTTATTCTCTGGAGCGCAGAAGGTTAAGGGGGGACTTGATAGAGGTCTTTAAAATGATGAGAGGGATAGACAGAGTTGATGTGATCAAGCGTTTCCCTTTGAGAATAGGGAAGATTCAAACAAGAGGACATGACTTCAGAATTAAGGGACATAAGTTTAGGGGTAACATGAGGGGGGACTTCTTTACTCAGAGAGTGTTAGCGGTGTGGAATGAGCTTCCAGTGGAAGTGGTGGCGGCAGGTTCGTTGGTATCATTTAAGAATAAATTCGATAGGCATATGGATGAGAAGGGAATGGAGGGTTATGGTATGAGTGCAGGCAGGTGGGACTAAGGGAAAACAAATTGTTCGGCGCGGACTTGTAGGGCCGAGATGGCCTGTTTCCGTGCTGTAATTGTTATATGGTTATATGGTTATGTCGACGGTGGTGTTGGTGACAGTGTCGACGGTGGTGTCGGTGACAGTGTCGACGGTGGTGTTGATGGCCATGTCGACGGTGGTGTCGGCGACAGTGTCGACGGTGGTGTCGGCGACAGTGTCGACGGTGGTGTTGGCGACAGTGTCGACGGTGGTGTTGACGGCCTTGTCGACGGTGATGTTGGCGACAGTGTCGACGGTGGTGTTGACGGCCTTGTCGACGGTGGTGTTGGCGACAGTGTCGACGGTGGTGTTGGCGACAATGTCGACGGTGGAGTAGGCGACAGTGTCGACGGTGGTGTCGGCGACAGTGTCGACGGTGGTGTTGACGGCCATGTCGACGGTGGTGTCGGCGACAGTGTCGATGGTGGTGTTGACGGCCTTGTCGACGGTGGTGTTGCCGACAGTGTCGACGGTGGTGTCGGCGACCATGTCGACGGTGGTGTCGGCGACAGTGTCGACCGTGGTGTTGACGGCCTTGTCGACGGTGGTGTCGGCGACAGTGTCGACGGTGGTGTTGGCGACAGTGTCGACGGTGGTGTTGGCGACAGTGTCGACACCGGTGGTTGCGGAGGTGTTATCAGTGCCGGTGGCGGCGGCAGTGTCAGTACCTGGCGCGGCGGAGTCGGCGGCGTTGTCGGCAGCGGTGTCTGCGGCTGTGGCTGCGGAGGTGTCGTTGGCCACGTCAGTGGCCATGTCTGAAAAGAGCCTGCGAGTAGGAAGCATAATCCATCAGCATACCCATCCGGAGAAGCCATGCCTTTCCGGATGGGTCACAGAGAGAACATGCAAACTCCACACACACACATAGCCGAAGAAGAAGGCACACAGTCACAGGGAGAACGTGCGAACTCCACACGCACACAGCATCAAACTCATTCCCAGCCTCGGCAAGGCCATCAGCATAATCAAGGACATGTCACATACTGGCCACTCCCTCTTTCCCCTCTCCCATCAGGTATAGAATTGTGAAAACACACAGATTCAGGGACAGTTTCTTCCCAGCAGTAATCGGGCAATTGAACGATCCTACCACAACCAGAGAGCAGTGCAGAACTACTAACTACCTCATTGATGACCTTTGGTCTATATTTGATCGGACTTTACTGGGTCTATCTTGCACTAAACATTACTCCCTGATCATGCATCTGTACGCTGTAAATAGCTCGACTGTAATCATGTATTGACTTTCCACTGACTGGATGCACGCAACAAAAAGCTTTTCTCTGTACCTCGGTAAACGTGACAATAAACTAAACTGACCCGGGTCTCTGGCGCTGTGAGGCAGCAGCTCTAATGTAAATTGAATTCCTTGAATTGTCCAAGAGCGTATAGAATAACATAGTACTAGCGTGTGGGTGATCGTTGGTCAGCGTGGACTCGGTGGGCCAAAGGGCCAGTTTCCATGCTGTAGCTCTAAAACTAAACTAAGGAGGATTCAGCATATGTGGGGGATGGGAGCTAATTGAGATGGATACGGATGCCAGAAACAAATTATGGCAGAATGAATAATGAACAGATGTTTAAAAACTGGAGTTCAATGGATGATATAAAACATAGTTTGAGAGAAAGATGAATGGGGAAAAACGGCGTAGACTCATTTCTAAATGGAGTGAGAATCCAGAAATCGGAGGTGCAGAAGGACTTGGGATTCTGTTGCAGGATTCCCAAAAAAATAATCAGCAATACAAATCAGTGATAAAGAAGGCAAACGCAATAGTAGCATTTATTTAAAGAGGGCTAGAATACAAACACAGGGATGTAATGCTGAGGCTCTATAAGGCGCTGGTTAGGCCACATTTGGAGTATTGTGAGCAATTTCATGCACCATATCTGAGGAAGGATGTGCTGGCTATGGAGAGGGTCCAGAGGAGGTTTACGAGAATGATCCCAGGAATGGGCGGGTTAATCTATGATGATCATTTATGAAGGCAGTGGGCCTGTACTCGCTGGAGTTCAATGAAATGTACCAAATAGTGAAAGGTTTGGACAGTATGGATGTGGATAGGATGGTTCCACTCATGTGAGAGTCTCGGACAAGGGTTCCCAGCCTGGGGTAAACTTACCCCCCAGAAGGTACATTTCACCTACCCAGGGGGCACATTTATTGAATCTGGATTTGTACATATTTTTTCTCATTGACTGATTGTGTTTGGTTCTGGTATACTGGTATCTGTTCATCATTAGTTGTTCATAAATAAGTGAAATAATATTGTAATGTGCCATTAAAGTTGCCTGGGTAAATGGGATGAAAAAGGTTGGCAATCACTGGTCTACGACCAGAGCCTCAGTACTAAAGGACATTCCTTTAAGAAGGAGATGAGGAATGTCCTTAGTCAGAGGGTGGTGAATCTATGGACTTTATTGCCACATGCGGCTGTGGAGGCCAAGTCATTGGATATTTTTAAGGATAGATTCTTGATTAGAACGGGTGTCAAGGGTTATGTGTAGAAGTCAGGAGAAGGGGTTGAGAGGGAAAGATAGATCAGCCATAATTGAATGGTGGAGTAGACTTGATGGGCCAAATGGCCTAATTCTGCTCCTGTAACTTATGAGCGAAGGGTCAATGTTACCTGAGGTGTTAACATATGATGGACAAGTAAATGGGATTGTGGTGATGTCCATAATACAGAGAGTATTGCTCAACGTGGTGAAATGATGCACTGTCATCCCTTCTAAGCTTACTTTAGAGATATAGCATGGAAACGGGCCATTAGGCTGACCAAGTACGCGCCAACCTGCGATCACCCGTACACTATATCTACCCTACTCACTGGGGGCAATTTTCAGAATTAATCTACACACCTGCACATCTTTGGAATGAGGGGGGAATTCGGAGCACCCGGAGAAAACACACACAGTCACAGCAAGAACGTACACACTCGAGTTCCACCTGCTTGCATTTGGCCCATATTTCTCTCAACCTTTCCTATTTCCAGACCTGTCAAAATGTCTTTTAAATTGAAAATAAGACACAAAATGCTGGAGTAACACAGCGGGACGGGCAGCATCTCTGAGAGAAGGAATGGATCACGTTTCATGTTGAGACCCTTCTTCAGAGTGATGATGAGAGTGGGCAGAGATAAAATGTAGTCAGAGACAGTAAGACTAATGAGGGAACTGGAAAGGGGGAGGGGTGGATAGAGAGAGAAAGCAAGGGCTACTTAAAGTTAGAGAAGTCAATGTTCATACCACTGTAAGCTGCCCAGGCAAAATTAGAGGTGTTGTTCATAAGTTCATAAGTGATAGGAACTGAATTAGGCCATTCGGCCCATCAAGTCTACTCCGCCATTCAACCATGGCTGATCTATCTCTCCGTCCTATCCCTGTTCTCCTGCATTCTCCACATAACCCCTGACATCCGCGCTAATCAAAAATAGTAAGATTAAACGAGAACTTACCAGTTTGAAGTTTGATCTGTATTTTATGAGGAGTTACGATGAGGGATTACGTGAAGAACCCGCTCAGTGCGCAGGCGCGGCATACTTCCAAGCAGCGGTGTGGAATCACAGATAGACACAGTTATTTTGAAGTAAACATAGTAAAGATAAGGAGACATCAATTTATTAGTTTGATCCATATAATGGGGGTGGGAGCGGAGGGCACGTAATCCCTCATCGTAACTCCTCATAAAATACAGATCAAACTTCAAACTGGTAAGTTCTCGTTTAATCTTACTATTTTACTTCGGAGTCACGTGAGTGACTACGTGAAGATTTCAAAGCTCTGTGATTTCAAACCGTGTAACAGTTTCATTTCACTCACTGCCGAAGTTCTTGAGGGAGGAAGTGTTATCGTAATCAACCAATGAGTCTATTTGTAGAAAAAACCAATGGTATTTTTTACACAATAACAACAAAGAATTACGTTGCTCCCCTGGGCTTAAATTAAATATTTGCAGTTCGTAAATCTTTACTGCAAATAAACCAGGTTTTGCCACGGCTTATTATAAAATTTCTGAACGGTCTTTTCCCCCCCACCATCCTGCTGTAGCCAGGATGTGGTCTATAGGCATGTCCATTCTTTAGCCGTCGACATGGATGCTGTCCTGGTGGAATAAAATTTGTACATGTTAGTGTTATCCCAGCAGTTTCTAGCACCTGCTTGAGCCATCTCGCAATGGTTTGGCTCGTCACCCGACCATAAGGTTTTTGTGACTGACCCACAAGGCTTTTCATCTCCCTCGTATATTTTGGTTGTGTCTATGTAGGATAGTAGGTGAGTCATGGCACATAACCGTGGTTCTGGTGGGTAAGCCACGACTGGATTAGGTGTTCCTGGTCTGCTCTGTTTGATCAGTCGCTGGATAACGACAGATCTGGTCTGGAGCTGTGATCATGGTGTCCAGTCGCAATAGGTGTAGTGACTGGACCCTCTGAGCGGATACAAGTGCCATCAACATGAGCGTCTTTAGTGTAGCTTGCTCGAGGCCGGGGGATCTGGCTGGTGGCCATTCCCTGAGATATGGCAGGACCACACTGATATCCCAAATATGGGTATACCTGGGCTTAGGGCTTGATATTGTAAATGCCCTTCATCAGTTTTACCACCAGTGGATGGGATCCCATCGCCTGTTGTCCTGGCGCTGGTTGTTGATGGCACTGTAGCTGATCCCTACATCGTGGTGTAGATAGGCCAGGAACTCCAGTATGTTGGTGGCTGTAGCTGTTGCGTATGTCGTCCCTGTTACCTGGCAGTACTTCTCCCTTTTTTGATGCTGGTTAAGTACTGCCTCTGGTGGATGTTCGAAGGGATGCCGACATGGTGATGGTTTGTTTGGACAATCCCAGTTCCAGGTAAGGTTTGTTCAAACTTGCAACCCAGGCGTTTAATTTTCTCATGGCATGGGTGTTTAGCTTACCTGGTAGGTAAGTAGCTGATAGCCAAATATGTCTTTCGACACACCATTGCCAAATCATGTTGACCAATTTGTCGCATGACAATGATTTTATGCCACCCATATGGTTAATATAAGCCATCACCGTAGTATTTTGCCTGTACCTTTGCTCTCTGTAAATTTTTTATTTTTTTTTATTTTTTTTGGTTTTTTTTTTTGATAGTGCAAAGGTCCGAATTGAGTAGCCGGAAATGCTGCTACCATTTTCCCAATTACTCTTGCTACTTGTCGAATATCCTTTGGAATTCAGTTGTTTGGCAGTAACATATGTCTCCATTTTGAAATGTATATACTTAACAAATTTGTTTAGTGATGTTAAGTCAATGATGATGCGACAGCCACCATCTTTTTTGGTTTTAGTGAATATATTCGATACAAATTCCAAAGGTTCATGTTTGGTCTTTTCGATGACCCCCTTTGTGATAAGTCTCACCAGTTCAGCTTGTCCCTCACGTTCTCTTTGACGGAGGAAGAAATACCCTTTGGGGCCATTGTTGAACTGACGGCGTTTTTTTTTTTTTTTTTTTTGTTTTTTGTTTTTTTTCTGACATGAATTGTTTTTTATATCCACTATGCTTCAAACCGTTGCAATCTACCTCCAGTTAGTATTAAGCCTCCACCTCCCAAAAGGTGATAGGAACCAGACCCACATACCTCCATGGTTACTGGTATTTCCTCTGATTCCCTTTGGTCGGCTTGCGAGGTGTCTGATGTGGCGTGTTTGTTGGGGGTTGGCGCATTTTCCATGGGGTCCGCTCTGGGCCCTGGTCTAAAAAAGACTTACGGTGAAAGTAAGCGGACCCCGAGCTTTCACCAGTGTTGAATGGTGGATGTTTACTGGTGGATGCGGCGGGGTGCTGCCACTTGGTGGTATGTGTTTCAGTTGCTCGTTTTATACCCTGCCTTCCCGAAGGGCAGCCTGTCTGGCTTATCGGCTGGTGTTTTACACAGCCCGGCAATCGAGGACTGATGGCAGGTTTGATGATTTCTTTCCGCAGATTATTAATTTCAACCTGCGTGTTACACAACAACGCGAGTGTATCCTGTTGATTGGTGGTCATCTCGGTGTTGGTTATAGAACGAGCAAACGAAGTGATGCCTGCTGTCAATAGTCGGAGTATCAGCTGCAGCTTTAGCTCGTGGTGCCGGATGGTTGCCCCAATGTGTCCCCAGATTTGGCTGTTCACCGCTGGTACTTTTTAGAGGTTCACAGTTCTCCGGCGCCTTCATTAATTACCTGCCCCTGCAGAGCTCTGTTGGAAAGGTAATTGATACTTGCCGCTAGTTTGGCCTCTAGCGGTTCCCCTGCATGGGGTTTTGACACGTAGCGGCCCACTACACCAAGCAGCTGTTCCTGCTCCTGCACCCGCTGCATACTCCCGAAATCTTCAGCCATAACCCATTGTTCTGGACCAGCCCAGTCCTGGTCCCCAAAGCTATCCTCTGGAAAGGAGGATGCAATGGACAGTGCAGGAGGCACTGCGAGAACACCTGCCGGATGCCTCTCGAGTGGCTATGCATCCAGCCCGCTGCTCAGGTACTAGCGGGCTGGCCTCGGCACGGTGTCGGGGAATTACGGAACACCGGGTCGCGCCTACCGCCTGTTGCTGCCCCCCTTCCCCCCGACGGGAAACCGTTCCTCCTTGAACGGGGGACAGTTTTGTTCCAGAGCCTTTTTCTCTGCCTGTAAAAAACACAAGCAGAAAAAAGGCTCACCTGTAAAAGAAACCCCGACCTCAGGATACTCACCTGACGGTCCGGTTCATCCTGTAACGGGACAGCCTAATTCCCGTTGCGGCCGCTGTTGCACTGCTGGCGTAATGCCGCGCCTGCGCACTGAGCGGGTTCTTCACGTAGTCACTCACGTGACTCCGAAGTAAAATCTATCTATCTCTGTCAGTCTGAAGAAAGACCCGAAACGTTGCCTATTCCTTCTCTCCATAAATGCTGCCTCACACGCTCAGTTCCTCCAACATGTTTGTCCACGTTCGATTTTTACAGCATCTGCAGTTTCTTTCTTAAACAAAAATCTATCTATCTCTGCCTTTGAAATATCCATTGACGTCCTCCACAGCCTTCTGTGGCAAAGAATTCCACACAATCACCACCCTCTGACTAGCAGTAATTGCAAAACAGACAAGTGGATACCTCCAACCACCCTAATGTCAGGCCTCAGGAATCATACATGTTTACGTGTATCCAACATGCTAATTATGACCAATGCAGTGAGCTGCAGCCAAAGCTCACGCTAAACCCACTAAATTATTTAATCTTCTTCAAACAGATCTCCTGGCAACAACATCAAGGAAGTTAATTTCAGTTTGATCGTCCAAACCCTACCTCCAGTTTGCGCTGGGCCCCACTCTGACAATGGAGGAGGCCAAGGACAGAAGGGTCAGTGTGGGAATGGGAGGATAATTAAATGTTGAGCAACCGGGAGATCAGGTAGGTTCTCCAGTAAAGTCTTGGAGGATAATCCAGAAAGGCTCTGGAACCAAAAGGCTCACTCCCCTGGAGGGCAATTCAAAGATCAATGAAAAACCAAAGATAGACACAAAAGGCTGGAGGAACTCAGCGGACAGGCAGCATCTCTGGAGAAAGGGGCAGGTGGTGTTTCGGGACTGAAATTAAATCTTTCCATCTCACCTTCAACCTATGTCCTCTGGTTCTGGTTCCCCAAACCCTGCGTAACATACTGCATTCACTTTATTTATTCCCCTCACGGTCTTGTACACCTCTCTAAGGTCACCCTCACCCTCCTGCACACCAAACCTGCTCAACCTCTCCCTATGGCTCAGGCCCTCCAAGTCCTGGCAACATCCATCGTAAATAGATACAAATGCTGGAGTAACTCAGGCAGCATCCTGGAGAGAAGGAACGGGTGATGTTTCGGGTGACCCTTCTTCAGACTACAAAGTAAATCTCGAAAGATTGCAGCCAAAAATGCCTTGCGCATTCTAAATGGCCACAGAATGGAACAGAGCGTCTATTCATTATTATTACACTGGGCGTGCTTAGGAGTAGAATAATTGATTACTTCATCGCTTGCCTTAGCTCTGCATTATTTCCCCTCTGTGTGATGTACGGAAATAGCATAAAAAGTAAGGCAGTGGTTTCACATGGATAGTTCGATAGTAACGGTGAATTTATAACTAAAAGTACCTGCTCAAAGAGAGATACAGTGTGGAAACAGCTTCTCTCAACTCAACTTGTCCACACCGACCGACATGTCCTGCTACACTAGTCCCACCTGCCTGTTTTTTGGTACATATCCCTCTAAACCTGCCCTATCTATCCAAATGTGTTTTAAATATTGTTATAGTCCACTACCCCCTCTGACAGCTCGCTCCATACACCTTCTATCCTCTGTGTGAAAAAGTGGCCCCTCAGTTTCCTATTAATCTCCCCCCACACCTTAAGCCTATGTTCTCGGGTCTCGATTCCTCAATTCTGGGTAAAGACTGTGCATTTACCCAATCTATCCTTTCATGATCTGATACACTTCTATAAGATCACCTCCTGCACGCCAAGGAATAAAGTCCTAGCCTGCCCAACCTCTCCTATAGCTCAGGCCCTCGAGTCCTGGCAACATTTTGTGAAACTTCTCTGCTCCCTCTCCACCAGATTTACAAGATCTTTCCTCTAACAGGATCATATGTGAAGCATAATGGACGGGTACATGGATAGCACGGTTTAGGAAGGTTATGGGCCAACACAAGCAGGTGGGACTAGTGTAGATGGGCATGTTGGTCGTTTCAGTAAGTTGAGCCGAATGACCTGCTTGCATGTTGTGTGACTCTAGGCAGGAGAGATAGTATGCAGTGTTGACTGAATCCATGAGTGGCTAATCATCCCAACCCCGGGAAAAATACCTCAAACGCTAACATCAAGCAGAGCGCATACGCAAACACCCACACAATGTACATTCCCCCACCGCTATTCTGCGGCAACTGGTGGTCCAGGCAAATTACAAGTGCACTCTTGAAATGCCCCCCAGAACTCCCCCTGAAAACGTGGGTACCCAGGGGTCGGGTGAGGCGGCTTATCTAACCTCACCGGGACTTCTGTGCCGATCGGTGGGATGAATTTGCCCCCTGCGGCCAGAGCCGGCAGATCAGTTCCAATTGCCACCTACACGGCCGATACTCAGCCCAACCAGTGGCCTTTATGGACGGCTCCAGTACCATTGAACTCCCCTCGAGACCATGACCTCTTTTTGTCCGTCAAATTGATAATCCAGAGGCTCTGGAACCAAGGTTCTGAAAATCGGTGGTGGACCTACACATGGCACATCTTTGACGGGTTTCATCACGGCCAGTTTGGCAACTCGAAAGCCCAAGTAAAAGGAGATTATAAAAGGGGTGGACACTGCTTAGTCCCATCGCGATACTGACCCCCACAGCATTATACGGTCCCTGAGAAAACAAGCCTGTATAACAAAAGGCTCTATTCACCATGGAGGGCATGTGTCAAAGATCAATGAAAAACCGAAGATAAACACAAAAGGCTGGAGGAACTCAGTGGGACTGACAGCATCCTGGAGAAAAGGGCAGGTGACGTTTCGGGTTTGATTACACTGTCCTGATTCATTTACTGTTGTATGCTTTTTTGTCACTTCTCCCTCCAACAACGAACCACCTATTCTGCAGAAGGCTCCCGACCCGAAATGTCACCCATACCTTGTCTCCAGAGATGCTGTCTGTCCCGCTGAGTTTCTCCTATTTTGTATCTACTTTCGAATGAACCAATCTACTATCCTTGATCATCATCTGCTTTCAAATGTCTTCCATATCTTTCATTTCCCTCACCCCTGACTCTCAGTCTGAAGAAGGTCTCGACAACTAACTCATCCATTCCTTTTCTTCACAGATGCTGCCTGACCCCACTGAGATATTACAGATTTGTGTCTTTCTTTGGTTCAAACCAGCATCTGCAGTTCTGGTCCTTCCCACACATCAATGAGGGACCGTGTTCTCGGGGTTTAACCAGATGCATGTGTTTTTTAATTCTACTCACAGCCTGAGACGCTTCACACATACTAGTGCCTCGACACGGGGGCTTGGATCGCCCCGACAACATCGATCAACAACGGCCTCGACTGCAGGAGAAAAATGAGGAAGAAGGTTAGACTTTTTGGCGGTACACAAAATTGCTGGAGAATACTCAGCGGGTGCAGCGCTACTATGGAGCGAAGGAAATAGGCGACGTTCGGGCCGAAACCCTTCTTCAGACTGATGGGGGGTGGGGGGGAAGAAGGAAGGACAAAGGGAGAGGAGGAGCCCAGGGCGGGCGGATGGGAGGGTGGGAGGAGACAGCTAGAGGGTTAAGGGAAGGGGAGGAGACAGCAAGGGCTAGCAAAATTGGGAGAATTCCATGTTACTGCCATCCGGACGCAAGGTCCCAGGCGGAATATGAGGAGCTGTTCCTCCAATGTTCCGCTGTTGCTCACTCTGGCAATGGAGGAGACCCAGGACAGATCGAGTCGTGATTGGAATGGGAGGTGGAGTTGAAGTGCTGAGCCACCGGGAGGGTCAGGTAGGTTTATGGCGGACTGAGCGGAGGTGTTCGGCGAAACGGATCGCCCAACCTACGCTTGTCTCCCCATGTAAATCAGCTACATCTAGAGCAGCGGATGCAGTAGATGAGGTTGGAGGATACGGTGAACCTTTGTCGCACCTGGAACGACTGCTTGGTCCTTGAATGGAGTCGAGGGGGGAGGTGAAGGGACAGGTGTTGCATTTCTTGCGGTTGCAACGGAAAGTGCCACGGGGAGGGGGTGGTGCGGGAGGGGAAGGGAAGAATTGACAGGGGAGTTGCGGAGGAGCGGGTCTTTGCGGAAGGCATACATGTGGGGAGTGGGAAGATGTGGCGAGTGGTGGGGTCACGTTGGAGGTGGCGGAAAGGGCGGTAGGATTATGTGTTGTATTTGCCCGCTTGGTGGGGTGAAAGGTTGAGGACGAAGGAGGGGACTCTGCTCTTGTGCGAGTGTGCTGGGAATAGGGGAGAGAGAGCAGTGTTACGGGGTATGGATGAGACCCTGGTGTGAGCCTCATCTATGG
>NW_022630092.1:276525-371466 GCF_010909765.2 Amblyraja radiata | reverse complement strand
GGTTGATTTGGGGGGGGGGGGTTCTGTCACAGGCTGGCCCTCTCCTCATTCTCATCCACTTCACCTCCCAGTACTTTTCCACCGGTCCCTCCTTCTCCTCACCTGCCTGCCTGCCACTCCCCTCTCATCAGCCCAACTCTCCTCACCTGTTGACCCTGTAAACACCTGTGAACCTCTGTAGACCCCTGTAAACCCCTCTAACCCCTGTTACCGCATGTAAACCCCTCCAACCCACTTTACACCCGTGTAAACCACGCTAAACCGCTCTAAACCCGTCTAAATTTCTAAAAACCACTCTAAACCCCTCTAAACCACGGTAACCCTCACTACACCTTGCCAACCCAAACCCTCTAAACCCCTCTAACCCCAGTAAACACCTGTAAAACCCATCACACCCGCGCAAACGCCTCTAAACTTCTCTAAACACCTGTAAACCTCTGTAGACCCATGTAAACGCCTCAACAAACCATGTAAACACATGTAAACCCCTCCGACCATCTTTAAAACATCTGTAAACACTGGTAAACCGCTTGAAACTCGTCCAAAGCCCGAAAGCCACCCTAAACCGCTCTAAACCACTGTAAACCCTTCTAAACCTTGCCAACCCTTCTAAACCACTGTAAACCCCTTAAACCCATCTAAACCACGCACACGCCTTTAAACCCCTGGAAACCCCTGTAAACCCCACCTAAACCGTCTAAACGCCTTTAAACGCCTGTAACCACCACTCCCTCTAAAACCCCTGTAAATACCTTTAAACATCTGTAAACCCAACTAAACCCATCTAAATTACTCTACACCCCTGTAAACACCATCTAAACCCCTGTAAACCCCAGAACAACCCTGTAATGCACTGTATGCCCCTCAAACAACCTCACAACCCCTCCAAACTACTCTAAACTCCTCTGAACGGTAAACCCATCTAACCCCTATAAATCCCTCTAAATCTCTCGAACCACCTGTAAACCACTCTAACCATCTAATCACTCTGAACACTCTAACCCCTCTGTAAACCTCTGGAGACCACTGTAAACAACTATTAACCCCCTGTAACCCCTGTAAACTACTCCAAACCTCTTCAAGACCAGTAATACATCGACACCGCTCCAAACAAGTCTAAAGCCCTGAAAACCACTCGGAACAGCTCTTAACCACTGTAACCCACTCTAAGCCATGCCATCCCCTCTAAACCCCTCTATACCCGTGTAAACGCCTGTAAACCCCCGCAACGCCTGAGCCTCTGTAAACCCTGTAAACACACGTAAACACCTGTAAACATGTGCATACCCCTGTAAACCCCTGTAAACCCCTGTAAACACATGAACACCTCCCCAACCATATTTAAACCATTGTAAACCTCTCTAAACCGCTCTAAACCGTCTAAAGCCCTGAAAACCCCCCAAATGACTATAAACCCCTCTAAACCTTCCCAACACCTCTTAAAACTTCTAAAGACCTGTACACCCATCCATACCCTTCTAAACATATGTACACCCATTCATACCCCAGCAAACCCACGTAAATGCTTCTAAACACGTAACCTCCTCTAAACAACTAAACAACTCTAAACCTCTCTAAACCCCTCTAAACGCCTGAAAACCACTGTAGACTCCTCTGATCACCTGTAAACCAAACGCCTGTAAACTTTGCAAACCAATTTAAACATCGCTACACCCGTAAACACCCCTAAACATCTGTCAACCCCTCTAACCCAATCTAAGCCCCCCTAAACCCGTTTCAACACTTCTAAATTCCTCTAAACCCCTCTAATCATTTATAAACACGTATAGCCCCCTCTAAAATTCTCCAACGCCCTCTAAACCCCCTACGAACCGCTCTAACCCCTCTGAACACCTCCAGACCCCTCTAAACCACTCAACCCCCTTGAAACTCCTCTAAACTCCATCCACTCCCCCGGATACCCGCTCGAAACCACTCTATACAACGGTAAACCCCTGAAACACCACAAAACCCCTCACAATCTGTCGATACCGCCCTCGAAACTCCTCTAAACCCATGTAAACTCCACTCAACCATTCTAAAGCCTTATTAAACCATCTGAACTTCTCCAAAGCCATCTAAACCCTCTCACACTTCTAAACCCTTCCAAACATCTCCAAACCACTCGAAACCCCTCCAAACCCCTCTAAACCCATCTAAACCCATACGAACTACTGTAAACCCCATGTAAACCTATCTAGACCCTTCTAAACGACTCTAACCCGCTCTAAACCCCCATCTAAATCCGTCTAAACCCATGTGAACACCGCTAATCACCTGAAAATCTCATCTAAACCTCTCCAGACCAATCTAAACATACGCGAACTGCTGTAAACCCTTCTAAACTAACCCACACCACCTGTAAACCCCTCTAATCCAATCTAAAACCAATGTAAACCCCATACAAACCCCATACAAATAAACGCAGCTAAACGCATCTAAACCCCTGTAACGCATCTAAACACCGCTAAACACCGAAAACACCTCTAAGTCCCTGTAAAACCCTGTAAACCCTGCAAACCCATGTAAACACCTCTTAAACCCTCTTAACCGCTCGAACTCCTCTGAATCCATGTAAACCCCTCTAATCCCCTGTAAACCCATCTACACCCCCTGTAAACACATAAACCTCTGTAGAGCCTTTGTAAGCCCCTCTAAACCCATTAAACCGCATGTCAACTTCTCCAGCCTTCTTTCAACCCATGTAAACCACTCTGAACAGCTCTAAACGTGATAAACTCTGAAAACCACTCTAAACCCCTCTAAATACTGTAAACCCCTCTAAGCATTGCTAACGCATCTAAACCTCTTTAAACCGCTGTAAACACCTGTAAACCCCTGTAAACCCTCGCAAACGCCTCCGAACTTATGTAAACCCCTGTAAATACCTGTAAATGTATTTTGACCCCCCTGTAAACACCTCTAAAATCCTGTAAACCCATTCCAACGATCTTTAAACCCGCAAACCACACTAACCCGCTCTAAACCCGTCTAAAGCCCTGACAACCACTCTAAAACCCTCTATACCACTTTAAACCCCACTAAACCTTGCCACCCATCTAAACCACTCAAAACCCCTGTCTAACCCCACCCTAACCCGAACCCGAACCTTAACCCTAACCCTAACCTTAACCCTAACCCTAACCCTAAACCACACCCTAACCCTAACACTAACCCTAACCCTAACCCTAAACCTAACCCTCCCAAGACACCTCAAAAACCCCCAGAACGAAGTCAATGACTGCTATCACCCCAGCCACAGTCTGTTTACCCTCCTCCAATCCGGGACGCGCTAAAAGTCTCTCCTTTGACTGACCAGCAGGTACAGGAACAGCTTCTTCCCTGCGGCTGTTACACTACGTAACTCTGCACCATGGTGATTGCCAGTCACCCCCCCTACCCAAGATTCTCATTCCCCTAGAAAAAATGCACTACTACTGTATGTGCATGCATATATCTATATATATATACACATATATATATATATATATATCTATATATATCTATATATATATATATATATCTATATATATATACACATATATATATAGAGAGAGAGCTGTCAGGGGTTTACAGATGTTTAGAGGCGTTTCAGATTCAGATTCGATCATTATAGTCATTGTGAGGTGTACAATACAGAGACAACGACATGCAGTTAGCATCTCACCCAGAAGAGCGAACATAGAATAATGGAACAATTATATATATGTATATATGTATATATGTATATATATATATGTGTGTATATATGTATATATATATATGTATATATATATATATATACACCTCACAACCTCACAATGACTATAATGATCGAATCTGAATCTGAAACGCCTCTAAACATCTGTAAACCCCTGTAAACCCCTCAACACGCCTCTAAACCCCTGTAAACCACTGCATATCCCTCTAACCCTCCCGTAAACCCCGTTGAACGCCTATAAACCTATGTAAACCCATCTTAATCCCTCTACACCCCTGAAAACACATCAAAATCTCTGTAAACATCTGTAAACCCCTGCAATCCACTCTAAACCAGTCTAAACACAACTCAATCCCTCCAATCCACTATAAACCCATCTATACACCTTTAACCCCTTCTAAACACATCTAAACCCCTCCAACCCCCCAGTAAATCCCTCTAAACCGCTCACCCCTTCTAATCCCCTGTAAATCCCTCTCCACCCCGCTAACCCCATCTAAATTCTTCTAAGCCCCAGGAAAACACCTCTAACCAGCTTGAAATCCCCTCTAAACACCACTAGCTGCCTATAAATCCCTGTGAACCCCCTGTAATCACCTGTAAACCTCTGTAGACCCCTGTAAACCCATCTAACACCATGTAAACGCCTCCAACGCTCTTTAATCCACTGTAACACGTTCTGAACCGCTCTAAACGCGTTTACAGCACTGCAAACCACGCTAAAACCCTCTAAACCATTCCAAAACACTCTAAACCACTGTAAACCACTCTAAATCTTGCCATCCCTCTAAACCACTCTAAACCCCCTGTAAACCTCTCTAACCCCTCTAAACCCCCCGGAGAGCAGTCAATGACTGATCTCACGGTAGCCAGTCGGTTTACCCTCCTCCCATCCGGGAGGCTCTACAGCTCTCTCCGTTGACGGACCAGCAGGTTCAGGAACAGCTTCCTCCCTGCGGCTGTTACACTACTTAACTCTGTACCTTGGTGATTGACAGCCCCCCACCCCCCGGACAATCCGCCCCCAGAAAAAGTACAGAGACAACTAAATGCACTTAGCATCTCACCCAAAAAAGCGAGCATAGAATAATGGTATAGTAATATATATATATATTTTATAACGGGGGTTTAACGGCGTTTACAGGGGGATTTAGAGGGGTGTGTAGTGGTTTATAGACGTCTAGATGCGTTTTGAGGGGTTTAGAGGGTTTTACAGGAGTTTACAAGGGTTTACAGAGGTTTAGATGCGTTTCAGATGCATTCTTTATTGTCATTGTGCAGTTTACAGTACAGAGACAACTAAATGCACTTAGCATCTCACCCAAAAAAGCGAACATAGAATAATGGTATAGTAATATATATATATAGACGCCTATAAACCACTACACACCCCTCTAAATCCCCCTGTAAACCGCGTTAAACCCCCGTAATCCCCTGTAAACCCCTCTACCCCCATGTAAACACATCCAAATCCCTGTAATCCCCTGTAATCCACTCTAAACCCCTCCAAACACATCTCAATCCCTCCAATCCACTCTGACCCCTTTAAACGTTTGAAAACACATCTAAATTCCTACAAACACTCCTAAATCGCTCTAACCCCCTGGAGACCGCTCTAATCCACTGAAAACCACGTACACCCCTCTAAACGTCTTTAAACCCCTCTAAACACCCTTAACTGCCTGTAAATCCATGTAAACCTCTGTAAACCCCTGTAAACGGCTCTAAACAGCACTAAACACGTAAACCCCTCGAACACCACGTAAAAACCCTCTAAACTACTCGAAATCGCTCTAAGCGCCTCAAGCCCTCTAAACCCCTCAAAACTAATCTAAACCACTCGAAACCCCTCTGAACCCCTCTAAACGCCTCGAAACCCATCTAAACATTTATAAAACCCTCTAACCCCTCTAAACCAGTCTCGACCTATCTAACCCGCTCGAAACCACTCGAAACCCCTCGAACCCTTCGAACCCACTCTACACCCGTTTAAATCATTCGAAACCCCACTAAAGACCTCTTAAACACTCTAAGCCCTTCTAAGCGCCTCTGAGCCCCTCTCAAACCCTCTAAACATCTCTAAGCCCATCTCAAGCCCTCAAAACAACGCTAAACCTCTCTAAGACCCCCTAAACCCTCTAAAAACCTTAAAACCCATCTGAACCCTTCGAAAGCGCTCTAGACCGCTCTAAACCTGTAACGGGTATAGCTTAGACCCAATAGCAGCACAGAATCAGGCAGGTATATTGGTCATGAACTTTATTACGATACTGTAACACAGAGTAGTAACGCAGGAATGGGTACACCGTACTCACACAGAGGCTCAGGATTGAGCGAGGGTTCCGAAGAGGGGCAGGCAGGAGACGTAGTCGGGGTAGCGGAAGGTCCGGTAACCAGGAGATCCAACACACGATGCAAACAAACCAGCGAGGGACAGACGAAAGGAGAGTCGAAGCCAGGCAGAAAGTCGAGGAGCCGTTGCAGGGATACACCAAACAGCGCAGGAGTGAGGCAGATAGTAACCTGGGGGTACGGGACGAAGGCCGTGGTCGGGGACATAATGCTGAGGTGATATCCGGGAAGACGACAGGACGGAATGGTCAGAGGCAGGCAGGTTCTAATTCGTGTAGTATGTCGGGAAATCGCTGGAGAATCTTGCATGGATGCTGAGAACAATCTGGCACTTTGTGAACGGCGAGGAGAGTCTATATGCCGGGTTAATTGGTGATCAGAGGCAACTGAGTGCAACAGGTGAGGAGAGTTGGGCTGATGAGAGGGGATTGGCAGGCAGGCAGGTGAGGAGAAGGAGGGACAGGTGGAAAAGTACTGGGAGGTGAAGTGGATGAGAATGAGGAGAGGGCAGACTGTGACAGAACACCCCCCCCCCCTCAAGGGACGGCTCCTGACGTCCCAAAACAAAAAAAAACAATAAAGAAAATAAATTCAATCACACGCAGATTTCGGTGGGAGGAGGGGGACCGGAGGAGAGCTAATATTCGTCCGAGACATCCATGTCCGCATCCTCCTCCATGGCATCAGAGGAAAGCTCCGTCTCGTCGTCACTGGGCGCCTCAGACGGAAGAGGGGACAGAGTCTCAGGAGCGGCGACACCTCTAGGAGTGGCGGACTTGGACGGCTGGTCGGGATGACGCCGGTGAAACTCCCTGATGAGGGAGGCGTCCAGGATGTGTCGAGCAGGAACCCAGGACCTCTCCTCTGGACCGTAACCCTCCCAATCGACCAGGTATTGGAGACCCCTCCCGCGACGGCGGGAGCGCAGGAGGCGGTGCACCGTAAATGCGGGGCCTCCGTCGATGAGACGAGGAGGTGGAGGATGAGACACTGCGGGGACCAGGGAGCTCTCACGGACCGGCTTTACTTTGGACACAGGAACGTAGGATGGACCCGCATGGAACGAGGCAACTTGAGCCTCACAGCCGCTGGGCTGATGATATTCTGGATCTCAAAGGGTCCGATGAACTTGGGTGCCAACTTCATGGACTCCACCCTCAAGGGAAGGTCCCGGGTCGACAGACACACCTTCTGGCCCGCGAGGTAGGTGGCGGCCTGGTTGCGGTGACGATTGGCAGCCGTGGCGTAACGGTCCACGGAGCGGAGAAGACCCGCCCTAGCTTGCGTCCGCGTCCTGCGGCAGCGACGAATGAAGGCCTGGACGGACGGGCAGGAAACCTCTTTCTCCTGCTTCGGGAACAGCGGAGGCTGGGACCCGTAGGCACACTGGAAAGGGGAGAGCCCAGTGGCCGAGCTTGTCAGGGTGTTGTGGGCGTACTCCACCCACAACAACTGCTGGGACCAGGAGGAGGGATGCTTGGACACCATACACCGCAGCGCCGTATCCATCTCCTGATTCTTCCTCTCAGTTTGGCCGTTGGACTGGGATGAAATCCGGACGTCAGACTCACGGTGGCCCCCACAAGCGTGCAGAACGCCCTCCAGAACACAGAGGCAAACTGGGGTCCCCGGTCGGAGACCACATCGACGTGGGGGACCATGGAGCCTGAAGACGTGGAGTAACATGAGCTCGGCAGTTTCCTTGGCTGACGGAAGCTTGGGCAGTGGCACGAAGTGAGCCATCTTGCTAAATCTATCGACCACGGTCAGGATGGTGGTATGACCACTGGATGGGGGCAGGCCGGTAACGAAGTCCAGGGACATGTGGGACCATGTTCCAAGGGGTACAGGCAGTGAATGATTGCATGAATGAATGAATAAATGAATGAATGAATGAATGAATGAATGAATGAATAAATGAATGAATGAATGAATGAATAACTGAATGAATGAATGAATGAATGAATGATTGAATGAATGAATGTATGAATGATGAATGAATGACTGAATGAATGAATGAATGAATGAATGAATGAATGAATGAATGAATGAATGAATGAATAATTGAATGAGTGAGTGAGTGAATGAATGAAATGAATGAATGAAAACTTTATTGTCATTCAGATATACACCTAGACACATTGCACCTTGAACGAAATTTCGTTGCATTTTACTCTCCAATCAGGTAAATAGTAAAAGTAAAAGTGCTAGGTGCGTCCATAAAAATGCCTCATGTGCATGGTTCTGTAAAATAAATATATATAAAACTTTTTTTTTTAAAGTGTCGATATTTTAGAAGTTCTAGCCTCGGTTTTGTTGATTGTTCAGTAATCTTATGGCCTAGGGGATGAAGCTGTTGCAGAACCTGGTTGTCCCGCTCTTCATGCTGCGGTACCTCCTCCCAGAGTTAAGCAGTATAAACAGTCCGAATTGTGGGTGTGTGGGGGCTCTGGTAATGCCCTTAGCTCTAATCAGACAGCGCTTGTACCCCATGTCCATGATTGAAGGAAGAGAAGTCCCAATGATTATTTCCGCTGTCCTCACCACTCTCTGAAGGCACTTCCAGTCCGCAGCTGTACAGCTGCCGCACCACGTAGAGATGCAGCTGGTCATGACCGACTCAATTGTGCTTCTGTAGAAAGTGGCGAGGATGGGAGGGTGGAGGTGTAAACCACTCAACCTGCGGAGGAAGTACAACCGCTGCTGTGCCCGTTTTGCCAGAGATGTAATGTTTGTGGACCAGTTTAAGGTGTCCGTTATATGCACCCCCAGGAACTTGATCTTTTTCACCTGCTCCACTGCTGAGTTGTTGATGCAAAGTGGAGTGTGACTGGGCTGAATTTTCCTTCTGAAATCGACGACAATCTCCTTGGTTTTGTTCACATTTAGGAGAAGGTTGTTCCTGCTGCACCAGCTCACGAGCTGTTCCACCTCCTCTCTATATGCCTGGTCGTCGTTATTGTGGATAAGGCCCACTACTGTTGTGTCATCTGCGTATTTGATGATATGGTTAGTAGTGGACCTGGCGACACAGTCATGTGTCATCAATGTGAAGAGCAGCGGACTCAGGACACAGCTCTGAGGGGATACGGTGCTCAGTGTGATGACCGAAGAGGTGTTCTTCCCCACCCGCACAGACTGGGGTCTTTCAGAAAGGAAATCCAGGATCCAGTTGCATAGTATGGTATTGAAACCTAGGGGTGCCAGTTTGCTCACCAGATGCTGGGGGACTATCGTATTAAATGCTGAGCTGAAATCAACAAACAGCATCCGCACGTGGGTGTTCCTCTCCTCCAGGTGTTGTAGGCTCAGGTGGACTACAGAGGAAATAGCATCTTCTGTGGAGCGGTTCGGGGATAAGCAAACTGGAACGGGTCAAAACTGGAGGGGAGTTTAGAGACCATGTGCTGCTTAATAAGCCTCTCAAAGCACTTCATTATTATTGGTGTGAGTGCTACCGGACGGTAATCATTCAGGCGGGTTATTGTAGACGTTTTGGGAACTGGTATGATGGTGGCTGTCTTGAAACATGATGGAACAATGGCCTGGTTCAGGGAGACGTTAAAAATGTCTGTCAGAACCAGAGCCAGCTGGTCGGCAAATCCCCTAAGCAGACGCCCCGGTATGTTATCCGGTCCGGCTGCCTTTCGCTGGTCAATACCCTCCAGGATTTTGCGGACTTCAGCAGTTTCAAAAGACAGTGTCTGTTCTCCTGGTTGAGGCTCTAATTTCCTCATTGTAGTGGTGTTCAGTGCCTCAAACCTGTCGAAATGATTATTTAGTTCATTTAGAAAGTCTGTGTCATCCTTACAATACATCTGAGGGGCCTTGTAGTTTGTTATGGCCCGGATGCCTTCCCACATGTTCCTGGTGTTGGTATCATCCTGGAAGAAACCCTGGATTTTCTGTCCGTGGGCGCGCTTTGCTTTCTTAATTTCGCGGTTGAGGTGTAAGCAGATGACCCGCAGTAGATTGGTGTGAGACCTTGTGCTGGTTTCAAACGGAACAGGCGTTGACAAACTCCCGAGTGTCCTCCTCCAGCGATGCCCACCAGAACCTCCGTAGCACCATCTTCTTGGTCCGCTGAATGCCGGGATGACAGGTGAGTCGAGAGCTGTGGGCCCACTGAAGGACATCGGACCGCAGGGCAGAAACCACAAACAGGCGATCAGGAGGGCATGCGCTGGGTCCCGGCTTGTTCTCCAAGGCCGCCTTAACCTTCTCCTCCACTTCCCAGGTGAGGGAGGCAACCCTGTGCGAGGACGGGAGGATGGTCTTGGGGCCAGAGGCGGGCTCCTCCTTCGCCAAGAACAGCCGAGAGAGGGCATAGGGCTTCACGTTGCGTGACCCAGGTCGGTAGGAGAGGGAGAAGTTGAAGCGGGTGAGGAAGAGAGACCAGCGGGGCTGACGAGAGTTGAGCCTCTTGGCTGACTGGAGGTATTCAAGGTTCTTGTGGTCAGTCCAAACCAAGAAAGGCTGCTCGGTTCCCTCCAACCAGTGACGCCATTCCTCCAACGCCAACTTAACCGCCAACAGTTCTCGGTTGCCGATGTCATAATTCCTCTCAGCAGGGGTCAAGCGTCGGGAGAAGAAGGCGCATGGATGGAGCTTCTGGTCCGCGGCAGCCCGCTGGGACAGAACAGCTCCCACCCCCACGTCGGAGGCGTCCACCTCCACACGAACAGTCTCTCTGAGTCCGGAACTTGGAGGATGGGGGCTGATGGAAACCGTGTCTTGAGTGTCTGAAAAGCTTCTTCGGCCGCGGCAGACAACCGGAACGGAACCTTGGAGGAGGTGAGTGCCGTGAGGGGTGCGGCCAAAGTACTGTAGCCACGGATGAACCGTCGGTAAAAATTGGCGAACCCCAGGAACCTTTGGAGCTGCTTGCGGGAGTCAGGAACAGGCCAGGTGGTAACAGCAGAGACCTTGGCGGGGCCCATCTTGATGTTACCTTGGCCAACGATATATACTAGGAAGGAGACTGACGGGGAGTGAAACTCGCACTTCTCAGCTTTAACGAAGAGCGAGTTCTCCAGGAGCCGATGTAGAACTGCCTGGACGTGGTGTACGTGTTCCTCCTTGGTCCGTGAAAAGATGAGGATGTCATCAATATAGACGAACACGTACTTGTTCAACATGTCTCTGATAATGTCATTGGCCAAAGCCTGGAAGACGGCCGGGGCGTTGGTGAGACCAAAGGGCATCACCAGGTTTTCATAATGTCCCGTGGGAGTGTTGAAGACGGTCTTCCACTTATCTCCCTCTTTGATGCGGACCAAGTCGTAGGCATTGCGTAGATCCAACTTCGAAAATATGGTGGCCCCCTCCAGGAGCTCGAAAGCAGAGGAGATGTGTGGGAGAGGGTAGAGTTTATTCACCGTGATGCCGTTGAGCCCCCGGTAATCTATGCAGGGACGCAGAGATGTGTCCTTCTTATCCACGAAGAAGAACCCAGCCCCAGCAGGAGACGATGAGGGACGGATGAAACCAGCAGCAAAGGAGTCGTTTATGTATTTCTCCATGGCGCCTCTCTCAGGGGCGGACAGGGAGTAAAGGCGACATCTAGGAGGAGCGGAACCAGGCAGGAGGTCTATGGCGCAGTCATAGGGCCGATGAGGCGGAAGGGAAGTGGCCCTAGACTTGCTAAAAACCTCCCCAAAGTCATGGTACTCGGCTGGGACCCCCGTCAGATCTGGAGCAGAACTGGAGCAGGTGGCCGGTTGAGGAGATGAGGCTTGCTTCAGGCACACTTGGTGGCAGGAAGGGCTCCAACCCGAGATGATCCCGTCCTCCAGTCGTGGTTGGGGTTGTGTCGCCGAAGCCAGGTGTAACCCAGGATGAGGGGAAGACTGCAGGATGTGGAACTGGATGGTCTCATGATGATTACCAGACAGGAGCATGCGCACTGGGACCGTGTGATGGCCGTCGAGGGCGTTGGCGGGAACAGGTTTAGGCAGGGGAACACAACTGATGCCTAGCTGACGGGCTAGTTCCATGTCCATAAGATTAATGTCACAACCAGAGTCGATGAAGGTGGCGAGGATGTGAGAACCATCAGACCACAGCAGACGGGCATGACAAGGAGGGCGTCGGGCAGAGGAAAGTTCAGAGGTTCGACTTACCAGTAATTCCTCCGCTACTGGCGAGTCTGGCCCTTTTACAGGACACTTGGAGATGTAATTTCACGCAAGGCTACAGTAGAGACAGAGGTTCCCCCGACGCCGACGTTCCCGTTCCTCGGGGGTGAGACTGGTGCGACCCACCTGCATGGGTTCGGGTTGCCTCGACGGTTGCCCCGACGAGGGTAGTCCAGTCTCCGGAGGAAAAAGACCTTGGGTGGATAGCTGGCGGACCGCCTGACCGCGTTCCAATCACTCTGACGGGCCCTGGTGCGAAAGTCGATGGCGAAGTCAGCGACGCTCTGGTTCCCGTGGCTCAACCCCAGCAGACCTCCCGCAGCGTCCGGACCCATCGAAACCTCACCCAACACCTTGCGAACCTCCGCGGCGAAGGCCTGGAAAGAGGAGCAAGCCGGCGTGCGTCGCTCCCATTCAGCCGTTCCCCACAGCCGAGCTCTGCCAGTCAGGTGATTAATGGTAAACGCCACTCTCTCCGCTTCCTGGGCGAAGGTGTAGGGCTGTAGGGCGAAGAGAATGGAACAGTTCGTGATGAATGGGTTGCAGCCCTCCGGGTTTCCAGCGTAGCGCTCCGGGGTTCCCACCCGGGGCTCAGGTGATGGTCCTGGCGGACCGGGAGCTGGTGCTGTCGGAGCCGGAGGCGAAGCATGGGGTGTAGCCTGCGCGAGGGTGGTCGTCAGCTGTTGGACCTGGGTGGCTAGTGCAACCAATGCTTGCCCTTGGATTGGCACAGCTTGTCGAGCCTCGGAGTTGGAGGCAGTGAGCATAGCTTCGTGCTGCAGGAACGTGTGCTCAATACTCTCGAAGCGGTTTGACGGAGACGTTGTGTGCGCTGAGTCCATTGTTGGCCAGATTGTACTGTAACGGGTATAGCTTGGACCCAATAGCAGCACATAATCAGGCAGGTATAATTGGTAATGAACTTTATTAGGATACTGTAACACAGAGTAGTAACACAGGAGTGGGTACACCGTACTCACACAGAGGCTCAGGATTGTGCGAGGGTTCCGAAGAGGGGCAGGCAGGAGACGTAGTCTGGGTAGCGGAAGGTCCGGTAACCAGGAGCTCCAACACACGATGCAAACAAACCAGCGAGGGACAGACGAAAGGAGAGTCGAAGCCAGGCAGGAAGTCGAGGAGCCGTTGCAGGGATACACCAAACAGCCCAGGAGTGAGGCAGACAGAAAGCAGGAGGTACGGGACGAAGGCCGTGGTCGGGGACAGAAGGCTGAGGTGATATCCGGGAAGACGACAGGACGGAATGGTCATGGGCAGGCAGGTTCGAATCCGTGTAGTCGGTCGGGAAATCGCTGGAGAGTCTTGCATGAATGCTGAGAACAATCTGGCACTGTATGAACGGTGAGGGGAGTCTATATGCCGGGTTAATTGGTGATCAGAGGCAACTGAGTGCAACACGTGAGGAGAGTTGGGCTGATCAGAGGGGAGTGGCAGGCAGGCAGGTGAGGAGAAGGAGGGACCGGTTTAAAAGTACTGGGAGGTGAAGTGGATGAGAATGAGGAGAGGGCCGAATGTGACAAAACCCCTATATCCCATCTAACCCCCTCTAAAATGTCCAGACATAAGAACAGCTTCGCACAGGATGGAGCTTCAGATGCTGGTTTCAACCGAAGATAGACAAACAATGCTGGAGTAACCCAGCTTGACAGACAGCTTCTCTGGAGAAAAAGTGTCTCGAAAAGGAAGAGTGCGTGTCCGCACTGACAAGCGATCCCCACACATTATCGATGTCCTACACGCACTGGGGACAAATTACATTTAAACCTGTATATCTACAAATCTATGCTACTTTGGAGATTGGGAGGAAACCGAAGTTGTCTGAGAAAATCCATGCGGTCAGGCGGAGGACGTACAAACTCCATACATACAGCACCCTTGCTCGGGATTGAACCCGCGACTCTGGCGCTGTAAGGCAGCAAATATACCGCTGTGCTTCCGAGCTGGATAGCTTTAGCTGAGAAACACAAATATAACCACCGGGACAGGCAGCATCTCTGTAGAAATCCACGCGGTCACGTACAAACCGTGCGGAATCGAACCGGGTCTCTGAACGTGAGGCAGCTGTGCCACTGTTTACTCTCCCCTAAATTCCGATTTACTGGTGCCATCCCCTAAATCCCCATTTATTGGTGTCCTCCCCAAATTCACCATTTAATGCTGCGCTCCCTAATTCCCCATTTATGAGTGCCCTCCCCTAATTACCCATTTATGAGTGCTCACCCCTAATTCCCCATTTACTGAGGCTTGCTCTTTTTGCACCAGGCAGCTTGTGCGCCCGGCTCGTGGTTTGCAGACGAGGTTCGCAACTTTCGCAGCAGGCTCGTACTTTTCGCACCAGGCCCGCACATTTTTGCGCAACGCACGCAATTTTCGCACTTTTCGTAGCAGGCTCGTACTTTTCTCTCCAGTCTCGCAATTATCGCGGGCGCCCATCTAAACCCCTCTGAACCATTTTGAACCCGTCTGACCACATCTAAACAACTCTAAACCCCTTCAAGCCCCTCTAAACCACTCTATATCCCCCTGAACTCCTCTGAACACTACACGCATCCAAACCCCACTAAACTCCTCTGAACCCCTCTGAACGGCTCTAAACCCTCTGAACCCCTCTGAACCCCTCTGAACCACTCTAACCCCTCTAACTCTAATCCCATCTAAACCCCTCTAAACCCATCTAAACCCCTCCAAACGCATCTAAACACCTCCAAACACAAATGAATCCCGCTATACCCCTCTGAACACTTCTGAACCGCTCTGACCCACTGTAAACCCTTCCAAACCCCTCTAAACCCATCTGAACTCCGGAAAATCCTCTAAAACCCTCGGAACCCCAGTAAACCTCTCTAAACACCTCTAAACCTCTCTAAACCTCTCGACACCTCTCTGAACCACTCTCAACCTCTCTAAACACCTCTGAAACCCTCTGAACATTTCTGAACCCCTCTGAACCTCTCTAAACGCACTTATCCTAACCACTCTAAACCCCTCTAAACCCCCTATAAAACTTCATGAAACCCTCTGAACACCTCCAAACCCCTCTGAACCACTGGAACCCCCCATGATCCGCTCCTGTCCTCAACTCCTCTGAACACCTCCAAACCCATCTAAATCCCATCAAACCCATCTAAACCACTCTAAACCCCTCTAATACCTCGAACGCCCTCTATACCCCACCAATCCCCTCATCTTTAAAACATATTTAAACCCCTGTAAACCATTCCAAACCGCTCTAAACCTTACCATCCCCTCTAAACCCCTTTAAACCCCTCTAAACCCCCCGCACATGCCTCTAAACCTCTTTAAACGCCGGTGAACCATTGTCAACACCGGTAATCCTCTGTAGACCCATGTAAACACCTGAACACACCTGAAAACACCTGAACCCCCCTTCAAACCTCCTTGAACCCCCCAACATTCCCCAGCTTTAAACCCACGTAACTCCATCCATACCCCTCTAAACCCCCGCAAAAGCCTCTAAACACCTGTAAACACGTCTAAGCCTCCCTAAACCACTAACACCATTGTAAACCCCTCTAAACGCATGTAAACCACTGTGAACACCTCTAAACACATGTAAACCCTTTTAAACCCCGGTAAACCCCTGCAACCCCATTTAATATCTTTACAGCCCTCTAAACATCTGTAACCCCTTTAAACATCTATAAACCCATCGACACCCCCTGTAAACCCCTGAAAACCCTTGTAACCCCATCTAAACACTTCTAAACCGCTCTAAACCCCCCTATAACCCTTTAAAGCCCTCTAAAGTCCTATAACACATCTGAACCCCTCTAAACAACTTTAAACACCTCCAAACGCCTCTTAACCCCTCTCAACCACTGTAACCCATCGAAATCACTCTAACCCCCTCAAAGCCCCCCGATACCGTATCGAAATCACTCGAAAAACCTCTATACCCCTCTAAACCCGTCGAAACCACCCTGTAAACTCATGCAAACCCCCTATAAACAACGCTAAACCCTTGTAAACCCGTCTAAAACCCACCAAACCCATTCAAACAACTCCAGACACCTCTAAACCCCTCCAAACCCCGCTAAACCGCTCCAAACAAGGCTACACTCATATAAACCGCTGTAAACCCATCAACACCGCTGTAAGCCCCTGGTACACACCTCTAAACCCCACTAAAGGTATGCAAATGTGTCGAAACCAATAAACCCCTCTAAACCACTCGAAACCGCTTTGTTCCTCTAAAAACCTGTAAATCCATGTAAACCCATTTAAGCCCATGTAAACCCCTCGAATCCCCCTCCACATCCGGCTAAACTCCCTGTAAACCGCTCTGAACATCTCTAAACCCCTCTAAACGCATGTAAACCCCAGTAAACCCATGCAAACCGCTCTAAAAACCTGTAAACACATCGGAACGTCTCTGCGCATCCCTCTGCAATTGGATCCTCGATTTCTTCATCCACAGACCACAGTCTGTTCGTATTGGTGTAAATGTGTCAGCCTCGATAACAATCAGCACGGGAGCACCTCAAGGGTGCGTGCTCAGCCCCCTGCTGTACTCCCTCTATACTCATGACTGCGTAGCCGGTCATAGTGCAAACTCCATCATCTAGTTCGCCGAAGACACCACTATCGTGCGACGTATCACTGATGGGGATGAGTCCGAGTATAGAAGTGAGATTGAGCAACTGTCCATATGGTGCCAGCACAATAACCTGGCCCTCAACACCAGCAAAACCAAGGAACTGATTGTGGACTTTGGAAGGAGTAGGATGGGGACACACAGTCCCATTTATATCACCCCACACAGTCCCATTTATATCAACGGGTCAATGGTTGAAAGGGTCAAGAGCTTCACATTCCTGGGTGTGCAGATCTCTGAAGATATTATCTGGTCCGAGAACACTGATGCAATTATCAAGAAAGCACATCAGCCCCTCTACTTCCTGAAAAGATTACCGAGAGTCGGTTTGTCAAGGAGGACTCTCTATAACTTCTACAGGTGCACGTCAGAGAGCATGCTGACCGGTTGCATCGTGGCTTGGTTCGGTAACTTGAGTGCCCTGGAGAGGAAGAGACTACAAAAAGTAGTAAACATTGCCCAGTCCATCATCGGCTCTGACCTTCCTTCCATCGAGGGGATTTATCGAAGTCGCTACCTCAAAAAGGCTGGTAGTATCATCAAAGACCCATACCACCCTGGCCACACACTCATCTCCCTGCTACCTTCAGGTAGACGGTACATGAGCCTGAAAACAGCAACGACCAAGTTCAGTAATAGCTACTTCCTCACAGCCATCAGGCTATGAAACCTGGCTCGGACAAAGGTCTAAACATTAATAACCCATTATCTGTCATTTTGCACTTAATCAGTTTATTCAATCATGTGTTTTGTAGTCAATGCCTATTATGTTATGTGTGCTGAAGCAAAGCAAGAGTTTCATTGTCCTATCAGGGACACATGACAATAAACTTGAACTTGAACTTGAACCCAGCTGGAAACCCCTCTAAACACTTCGAAACCCTCCAAATATGTCTAACCCCATATACACCCCTCTGAACACATTTGGACCCCACTGGACAGCTCCAACCCCATCTGAGCACATCTGAACCCCTCCAACCCCATATAAACCACTCTAAACCCCATAAAACACATCTAACCCACTCTGAACACCACTGAACCCCTCTAAACCCATCCACACCATTCTAAACACCTCTAAACCCATCGGAACCTCTCTGACCCCTTCGGGACTGCTGTAACCCACATTGAAACCACTCTAATTCACCCTGAACTGCTGTGAACATCTCTAAACCGCACTGATCACTTCTAAACCCGTCCAACCCCGTCCAAACCACATTGAACCCCTCTGAAAACCTCTGAAATATCTGAACACAACTGAACCAACCTAAATCCCTCGAAACCTAAAGACCTCTTAAGCCATCCAACCCCCTCTGAACCTCTCTGAAATCCTTTAAACGCCTCTAACACCCCGCTAAAAGCATCTAAACCCCTCAAAACAACTACACCTCTATAAACTCCTCTGAACCCCTATAAAAACGGCAAAACTCCTCTAAATCCCTCAGCACCCATCTGAAAACATCAGTACCCCTCTAAACCGCTCTGAACATATCTGGACGCCTTAAAACCCTCTAAACCTACCTGCACATCCCTACACCCCTATAATACCCTCTATCCCCCTCTAAACTCCACTAAACACCTCTAAATCCCTCTAAACCCCTTTAAACCCCTCTAGAACCCACTAAACCCATGTGAGCACCTCAAAATCACTCGAAACTCCCCTAAACCATTGAACCCCTCTAAACCTCTCTAAACACTTCTAAACCACTCTGAACACTTATGAACGCCTCTAAATCCCTCTAAACCTGTCTACACACCTTCACGTCGCTCCAACCGCATGTAAACGTCTCTGAACCCCTCTAAACACCTCTGAACACCTCTAAACTTATATAACCCTCATGTGAAACTCTCTGAACCCATGTAAACCAATCGAAACCCATCCGGACACATCTGAATAACTCTGCACCCCTCTAAACCACTCTGAACACTTTTAACCCCTCTAAACCTACCAGAGCCCCTCTAAACCCATCCAAACCACTCTACACCAAACTAAACACATCTTCACTCATCTAATTGGGTTGACGGCGCGACATGCGTCGCAGCGGCCTCTGCAGTCCGTCAGTTTATTTTTATTTTATTGTCCTGTTGAGTGTACAGTTTGTGGTGGGTTTTTGTCAGTATATGTGTGGGGGCGGGGGGGAGGTGGGTGGGGGTAACGTTTAAATCTCTTCCCTGCACGGGTCCCGACATTTCCCTGTCGGGTCTACGTTGCCGTTGGGGCCTAGCACCGTGGAGCGGCCTCCAACCGGAACGAAAGCTCAAGTTACGGAGCCGGCGGAACTGCGTACCTACTGAGCGGGCCGGCTTAGGAGCGTGGAGAGCTGCGGTAGAGCGCGGCGCGCGGCTGCGACCCGACTCCGGTGGAAGGTGACACCGGGAGCTCGCGGGTCCCCGGTGGGAGACTGCTTTGCGGGGCACCGGCAACTGCGACTTCTCCCGCTCGAATTGCGGGGTTGAGAGTGACCTGGAGCGGGGCCTTACATCACCCGGCGCGGCTTCAAGTGGCCGTGGGACTTGCTAGCATCCGCCTGGGGCTTTGACTTTGACTTCGGGAGAGGAATGGAGAGCAGGGGAGAGACAAGATTGTGCCTTCAATCACTGCGAGGAGGAGATTCACTGTACTGGATGTTTGTGTAAATTGTGTTGGTTGTTTGTCTTGGTTCTTTTCTGGTATGACTGCAGAAAACGAATTCATGTGTAGTTCAAATGACAAATAAACGGTATTGTATTGTATTGGAATTGTAATCCACTTCAAACCCGTCTAAACACTTCTAAACACCTCCAAAACGCTATCCACACCTCTAAACCTCTCTGAACCCATCTGAAAACCTCAAACCTCCTAAACGCTCTGCAAGCTTCTGAACTTCTCGAAACCCCCCTAAATCACTATAAATCCCTCCAAATCGCTCCAAGCCCCTCTGAACTCTTCCGTACACCTCTATAATAGTAAGATTAAACGAGAACTTACCAGTTTGAAGTTTGATCTGTATTTTATGAGGAGTTACGATGAGGGATTACGTGAAGAACCCGCTCAGTGCGCAGGCGCGGCATACTTCCAAGCAGCGGTGTGGAATCACAGATAGACACAGTTATTTGAAGTAAACATAGTAAAGATAAGGAGACATCAATTTATTAGTTTGATCCATATAATGAGGGTGGGAGCGGAGGGCACGTAATCCCTAATCGTAACTCCTCATCAAATACAGATCAAACTTCAAACTGGTAAATTCTCGTTTAATCTTACTATTTTACTTCGGATTCACGTGAGAGACTACGTGAAGATTTCAATGCTCTGTGATTTCAAACCGTGCAACAGTTTCATTTCACTCACTGCCGAAGTTCTTGAGGGAGGAAGTGTTATCGTAATCAACCAATGAGTCTATTTGTAGAAAAACACAATGGTATTTTTTAAACAATAACAACAAAGAATTAAGTTGTTCCCCTGGGCTTAAATTAAATATTTGCAGTTCGTAAATCTTTACTGCAAATAAACCAGGTTTTGCCAACGGCTTATTATAAAATTTCTGAACGGCCTTTTCCCCCCCACCATCCTGCTGTAGCCAGGATGTGGTCTATAGGCATGTCCATTCTTTAGCCGTCGACATGGATGCTGTCCTGGTGGAATACAATTTGTACATGTTAGTGTTTATCCCAGCAGTTTCTAGCACCTGCTTGAGCCATCTCGCAATGGTTTGGCTCGTCACCCGACCATAAGGTTTTTGTGACTGACCCACAAGGCTTTTCATCTCCCTCGTATATTTTGGTTGTGTCTATGTAGGATAGTATGTGAGTCATGGCACATAACCGTGGTTCTGGTGGGTAAACCACGACTGGATTAGGTGTTCCTGGTCTGCTCTGTTTGATCAGTCGCTGGATAACGACAGATCTGGTCTGGAGCTGCGATCATGTTGTCCAGTCGCAATAGGTGTAGTGACTGGACCCTCTGAGCGGATACAAGTGCCATCAACATGAGCGTCTTTAGTGTAGCTTGCTCGAGGCCGGGGGATCTGGCTGGTGGCCATTCCCTGAGATATGTCAGTACCACACTGATATCCCAAATATGGGTATACCTGGGCTTAGGGCTTGATATTGTAAATGCCCTTCATCAGTTTTACCACCAGTGCATGGGATCCCATCGCCTGTTGTCCTGGCGCTGGTTGTTGATGGCACTGTAGCTGATCCCTACATCGTGGTGTAGATAGGCCAGGAACTCCAGTATGTTGGTGGCTGTAGCTGTTGTGTATGTCGTCCCTGTTTCCTGGCAGTACTTCTCCCTTTTTTGATGCTGGTTAAGTACTGCCTCTGGTGGATGTTCGAAGGGATGCCGACATGGTGATGGTTTGTTTGGACAATCCCAGTTCCAGGTAAGGTCTGTTCAAACTTGCAACCCAGGCGTTTAATTTTCTCATGGCATGGGTGTTTAGCTTACCTGGTAGGTAAGTAGCTGATAGCCAAATATGTCTTTCGACACACCATTGCCAAATCATGTTGACCAATTTGTCGCATGACAGTGATTTTATGCCACCCATGTGGTTAATATAAGCCATCACCGTAGTATTTATCAATTTGTAACCGAACATGCAAGTGCTGCATATTAGATACATATGCTTTTAAACCATAAAAGGCGCCCAACATCTCTAGATAGTTAATGCCCAGTGTAAGTAGTAATGATGACTCTAGGTTAGTCCATCTACCACCTGTGCTGGATATGGAGTTAGTCGCTCCCCAGCCTTGAGCACAGGCATCTGTTTCAGTAACTAAAGTAGGGTTAGTGATAAAGATAGGGCTGAAACTATGCCAAACGTTTTCTGCCCACCACTGTAGCTCTGATATTGCTTCGGTGGGTACGTTCATGACACGATCATAGTGACCTGTATGTCGTTTTATTGCCTGTACCTTTGCTCTCTGTAATTTTTTTGATAGTGCAAAGGTCCGAATTGAGTAACCGGAAATGCTGCTACCATTTTCCCAATTACTCTTGCTACTTGTCGAATATCCTTTGGAATTCAGTTGTTTGGCAGTAACTTATGTCTCCATTTTGAAATGTATATACTTAACAAATTTGTTTAGTGATGTTAAGTCAATGATGATGCGACAGCCACCATCTTTTTTTTTTTTTTTTTTTTTTTTTGTGTGAATATATTCGATACAAAGGTTCATGTTTGGTCTTTCCGATGACCCCCTTTGTGATAAGTCTCACCAGTTCAGCTTGTCCCTCGCGTTTCTCTTTGACGGAGGGAGAAATACCCTTTGGGGCCATTGTTGAACTGGCGGCGTTTTTTCTGACATGAATTGTATTTTATATCCACTATGCTTCAAACCGGTGCAATCTACCTCCTGTTAGTATTAAGCCTCCACCTCCCAAAAGGTGATAGGAACCAGACCCACCTACCTCCATGGTTACGGGTATTTCCTCTGATTCCCTTTGGTCGGCTTGCGAGGTGTCTGATGTGGCGTGTTTGTTGGGGGTTGGCGCATTTTCCATGGGGTCCACTCTGGGCCCTGGTCTAAAAAAGACTTACGGTGAAAGTAAGCGGACCCCGAGCTTTCACCAGTGTTGAATGGCGGATGTTTACTGGTGGATGCGGCTGGGTGCTGCCACTTGGTGGTGTGTGTTTTCAGTTTGCTAGTTTTATACCCTGCCTTCCCGAAGAGCAGCCTGTCTGGCTTATCGGCTGGTCTTTTACACAGCCCGGCAAATCGAGGACTGATGGCAGGTTTGATGATTTCTTTCCGCAGATTATTAATTTAAAACTGCGTGTTACACAACAACGCGAGTGTATCCTGTTGATTGGTGGTCATCTCGGTGTTGTTTATAGAACGAGCAAACGAAGTGATGCCTGCTGTCAATAGTCGGAGTATCCGCTGCAGCTTTAGCTCGTGGTGCCGGATGGTTGCCCCAATGTGTCCCCAGATTTGGCTGTTCACCGCTGGTACTTTTTAGAAGTTCACAGTTCTCCGGCGCCGTATAGTATCTAAAGCTTCATTAATCACCTGCCCCTGCAGAGCTCTGTTGGAAAGGTGATTGATACTTGCCGCTAGTTTGAACTCTAGCGGTTCCCCTGCACGGGGTTTTGACACGTAGCGGCCCACTGCACCAAGCAGCTGTTCCTGCTCCTGCACCCCCTGCATACTCCCGAAATCTTCAGCCATAACCCCTTGTTCTGGACCAGCCCAGTCCTGGTCCCCAAAGCTATCCTCTGGAAAGGAGGATGCAATGGACATTGCAGGAGACATTGTAGAGGGAGTGCCTGACTTCCCTCTGCAAGGTCTCCCCTCCCGGGGTGCACCTTGCTGGAGCACCTGCTCCAAGAGCCGCTCCATGCGGCTCAGGCGGCTGTCCCTCCCCCTCCTGGGTGGAGAGACGTCCCCGTCCGACGAGTCGGATGCCACCGGCCGGTTGCTCTTCCGTTTGGCTTTGCCTCCAGCCCGCTGATCAGACATTAGCGGAGCTGGACTCGGCTCGGTGTCGGGGATAGCGGAACGCCCGGATAGCGCTCCTACCGCCTGTTGCTGCCCCCCCCCCCCTTCTCCTCTTGCGGAGTTGGACGGAGGCAGATTTCGAAAGACTTGTTTTTTCTTTTCGCGAGAGCGCTCTTTCTGCGCATCTCGCTGGAGCTGCTGCAATTGCTGTTGGATGCAGCTCAGGCGGCTGTCTCTCCTCCATTTTAGGTAGAGACATGTCCCCGTCCGACGAATCGGACGCCACCGGCCGGATGCCTGTTCGGATGGCTAGATATCCAGCACGCAGTTCAGGTACTATCGGGACTGGGCTTGGCGCGGTGATGGGAATAGCGGTGCGCCCGGTTCCTACCGCCTTCTTCTGGAGCTTTTGCCTTGTAGATGCGAGAGCGCCCCTCAAGCAGCGGGTCTCGCAGGCACCTGCGACGTGAACCGCTCCAGCGGCTCAGGTGGCTCTCTCTCCCCCCAAACGGGTGGAGAGACGTCCCGTCCCAATCGGGAACACCTGCCGGATGCCTCTCGAGTGGCTATGCATCCAGCCCGCTGCTCAGGTGCTAGCGGGCTGGCCTCGGCACGGTGTCGGGGAATTACGGAACACCGGGCCGCTCCTACCGCCTGTTGCTGCCCCCCTTCCCTCCCGACGGGAATACGTTCCTCCTTGAACGGGGGACTGTTTTGTTCCAGAGCCTTTTTCTCTGCCTGTAAACAACACAAGCAGAAAAAAGGCTCACCTGTAAAAGAAACCCCGACCTCAGGATACTCACCTGACGGTCCGGTTCATCCTGTAACGGGACAGCCTTTATTCCCGTTGCGGCCGCTGTTGCACTGCTGGCGTAATGCCGCGCCTGCGCACTGAGCGGGTTCTTCACGTAGTCACTCACGTGACTCCGAAGTAAAATCACGTCCAAGTTACTAGTCCCCTCTAAAACGCTCCGAAACCCTCTGAACCACTAAACCCATCTAAACACCTAAACCCCTCTAAACACCTCAGAACCCCTCTAAACACCTCAGAACCCCTCTAAACACATCAGAACCCCTCTAAGCCCCTCAAAACCACTTCAAACCCCTCTTAACCCATCAGAAACCCTCTGAACGCGCAAAACAACTCGAAACCCCTCGAAACCACTTGAAACCACTGTAAACACATCGAAAACCCTCTAAACTCCGCTGGACTCCTCTGGACACCTCCAAACCCCTCTTAGCCCCTCAAAATCCATTTAAACCACTCTAAACTCATCTAAATCCCTGTAAGCACCTCTAAAATACTCTGTACGCCTCTAAATCCCTCTAAACCCCTCTAAGCCACCTGCACACCTCTGAAGCCCTATACATCCCTCTAAACCTGTCTAAAGATCTTCAAACACCTCCAACACCGTTTAACCCCTCTGTACCCCTCTAAACACAAGTAATTCCCTCCGAATCCCTCTGAACCTCTCTGAACCCCTCTAAACCACTCTATACCTCTCTAGAGACGTCTAAGCTCCTCTAAACCCATCCGAACGCCTCCGAACCCTTCTGCACCACTGTGAACCCCTCGAATTCCTTCTAAACCTCACTAAACGCATCCAGCCCCCTCGAAACTCCCTCAGACCCTTCTAAACCCCTCTAAACCCCAGCTAACCCCTTCGAAACCGCCCCGAAGCTCCTCTAAACACTTTCCACTCCCTCTAAACCCCATTGAACTCACATTAAACCCCTTCAAACCCCTCTGGATCCATCTGAACTCCTCTATACTCCTCCACACCCCTCTAAAACACTGTACACCGCTCTAAACTCCCCTAAACTACTCTGAACCCCTCCAAACACCTCTGGACGCCTTTAAACCCATTTAAATATCCCTGAACACTGAACTACTCTAAACTCCTCTGATCCCCTGTAAACCATTCTAAACTCATCTGAACCCATCTAAACCACTCTACACCCTTCTAATCGGCTCGGAACCCCTTTGAACCAATCTACCAATCTAAACCCGTCAAAACCCCTCTGAACTCCTCTGAACCATTCTAAACCCCCTTCTAAACTCCCATGAACACCTCTAAATACCCCTTGGCACCTGTCACCCGCTACAAATGCTCCAACCCCCTCTGAGCCACTCTGAACCCCTATATACCTGTCTAACACAATCTAAACCCCTCTAATCACCTCCAAACTACTCTGGACACTTCGAAGCCTATCTAAGCACCTTTAAACCCCTCTGAATCACTCTAACCCCCTCCAAACGTCTCCGAACAACTCTGAACCCCTCTACACTCGTCTAAAATTCTATAAACCTCTCTAAACCCCTCTAAACTCCTCGACACACCTCTGAACACTTCTCATCCCATCTAAACTCCTCTAAACCCCTCTAAACCCATCTAAACCACTAACCCCATCTAAACCTCTCCAAGCACATCCAAACCCCTCTAAACACCTCTAAGCACCTCTGCACCACTGTATATCCCTCTAACCCCCCTCTAAACCCCTCTAAATCCCTACAAACCTTTCTGAACCCATCTGAACCCACCTAAACCTCTCCAAGCCTCTCCAAACACGCTCTAACCCCCCTCCGAACACATCTGAAGCTCAATAAACCCCTCAAAAGCCCTCCAAACCACTCTAAACAAGTCACGACCCCCCTGAATCTATTTAAACCCCTTCGAACACCTCTAAACCACTCAAAATACACCAGAACCCACTAAACCCCTCTAAACACATCAACACCCATCTGGACCCATCTAAACACATATAAACTCCTCTAAATCCCTCTGAACCCATCTGAACCCCTCTAAACACCCCTGCAACTTCTGAATCCCTATAAACACATCTGAACCCCTCTAAACCCCTCTAAACCCCTTTTGAACATATCTGAACCCATCTAAACCCATCTGAAACCTTCGGGACTCGTCTGAACCCCTCTAAACCCCTACACACCCCTCCAAACCCCATCGAGAACCCGCGAAACCCCTCCAAACACCATTAAACGCCTCGAAACTCATGTAAATCCCTCGAAACCCTTTAGAAACCCTTCTAAACACCACTAAATACCCCTCACCCCATCTGAACACGTCTAGATCCCGTTCAACCCCTCTAACCCTGTCTAAAATTCTCTATCCACCTCCAACCCCCTCTAAACAAATTTAAACACATCTGAACACATCTAACCTTCAAACTCATCTAACCCCTTCAAAACACATTTAAACCACTTTTCCCCCCCACCATCCTGCTGTAGCCAGGATGTGGTCTATAGGCATGTCCATTCTTTAGCCGTCGACATGGATGCTGTCCTGGTGGAATACAATTTGTACATGTTAGTGTTTATCCCAGCAGTTTCTAGCACCTGCTTGGGCCATCTCGCAATGGTTTGGCTCGTCACCCGACCATAAGGTTTTTGTGACTGACCCACAAGGCTTTTCATCTCCCTCGTATATTTTGGTTGTGTCTATGTAGGATAGTAGGTAAGTCATGGCACATAACCGTGGTTCTGGTGGGTAAGCCACGACTGGATTAGGTGTTCCTGGTCTGCTCTGTTTGATCAGTCGCTGGATAACGACAGATCTGGTCTGGAGCTGTGATCATGTTGTCCTGTCGCAATAGGTGTAGTGACTGGACCCTCTGAGCGGATACAAGTGCCATCAACATGAGCGTCTTTAGTGTAGCTTGCTCGAGGCCGGGGGATCTGGCTGGTGGCCATTCCCTGAGATATGTCAGTACCACACTGATATCCCAAATATGGGTATACCTGGGCTTAGGGCTTGATATTGTAAATGCCCTTCATCAGTTTTACCACCAGTGCATGGGATCCCATCGCCTGTTGTCCTGGCGCTGGTTGTTGATGGCACTGTAGCTGATCCCTACATCGTGGTGTAGATAGGCCAGGAACTCCAGTATGTTGGTGGCTGTAGCTGTTGTGTATGTCGTCCCTGTTTCCTGGCAGTACTTCTCCCTTTTTTGATGCTGGTTAAGTACTGCCTCTGGTGGATGTTCGAAGGGATGCCGACATGGTGATGGTTTGTTTGGACAATCCCAGTTCCAGGTAAGGTCTGTTCAAACTTGCAACCCAGGCGTTTAATTTTCTCATGGCATGGGTGTTTAGCTTACCTGGTAGGTAAGTAGCTGATAGCCAAATATGTCTTTCGACACACCATTGCCAAATCATGTTGACCAATTTGTCGCATGACAGTGATTTTATGCCACCCATGTGGTTAATATAAGCCATCACCGTAGTATTTATCAATTTGTAACCGAACATGCAAGTGCTGCATATTAGATACATATGCTTTTAAACCATAAAAGGCGCCCAACATCTCTAGATAGTTAATGCCCAGTGTAAGTAGTAATGATGACTCTAGGTTAGTCCAACTACCACCTGTGCTGGATATGGAGTTAGTCGCTCCCCAGCCTTGAGCACAGGCATCTGTTTCAGTAACTAAAGTAGGGTTAGTGATAAAGATAGGGCTGAAACTATGCCAAACGTTTTCTGCCCACCACTGTAGCTCTGATATTGCTTCGGTGGGTACGTTCATGACACGATCATAGTGACCTGTATGTCGTTTTATTGCCTGTACCTTTGCTCTCTGTAATTTTTTTGATAGTGCAAAGGTCCGAATTGAGTAACCGGAAATGCTGCTACCATTTTCCCAATTACTCTTGCTACTTGTCGAATATCCTTTGGAATTCAGTTGTTTGGCAGTAACTTATGTCTCCATTTTGAAATGTATATACTTAACAAATTTGTTTAGTGATGTTAAGTCAATGATGATGCGACAGCCACCATCTTTTTTTTTTTTTTTTTTTTTTTTTGTGAATATATTCGATACAAAGGTTCATGTTTGGTCTTTCCGATGACCCCCTTTGTGATAAGTCTCACCAGTTCAGCTTGTCCCTCGCGTTTCTCTTTGACGGAGGGAGAAATACCCTTTGGGGCCATTGTTGAACTGGCGGCGTTTTTTCTGACATGAATTGTATTTTATATCCACTATGCTTCAAACCGGTGCAATCTACATCCTGTTAGTATTAAGCCTCCACCTCCCAAAAGGTGATAGGAACCAGACCCACCTACCTCCATGGTTACGGGTATTTCCTCTGATTCCCTTTGGTCGGCTTGCGAGGTGTCTGATGTGGCGTGTTTGTTGGGGGTTGGCGCATTTTCCATGGGGTCCACTCTGGGCCCTGGTCTAAAAAAGACTTACGGTGAAAGTAAGCGGACCCCGAGCTTTCACCAGTGTTGAATGGCGGATGTTTACTGGTGGATGCGGCTGGGTGCTGCCACTTGGTGGTGTGTGTTTTCAGTTTGCTAGTTTTATACCCTGCCTTCCCGAAGAGCAGCCTGTCTGGCTTATCGGCTGGTCTTTTACACAGCCCGGCAAATCGAGGACTGATGGCAGGTTTGATGATTTCTTTCCGCAGATTATTAATTTAAAACTGCGTGTTACACAACAACGCGAGTGTATCCTGTTGATTGGTGGTCATCTCGGTGTTGTTTATAGAACGAGCAAACGAAGTGATGCCTGCTGTCAATAGTCGGAGTATCCGCTGCAGCTTTAGCTCGTGGTGCCGGATGGTTGCCCCAATGTGTCCCCAGATTTGGCTGTTCACCGCTGGTACTTTTTAGAAGTTCACAGTTCTCCGGCGCCGTATAGTATCTAAAGCTTCATTAATCACCTGCCCCTGCAGAGCTCTGTTGGAAAGGTGATTGATACTTGCCGCTAGTTTGGCCTCTAGCGGTTCCCCTGCACGGGGTTTTGACACGTAGCGGCCCACTGCACCAAGCAGCTGTTCCTGCTCCTGCACCCCCTGCATACTCCCGAAATCTTCAGCCATAACCCCTTGTTCTGGACCAGCCCAGTCCTGGTCCCCAAAGCTATCCTCTGGAAAGGAGGATGCAATGGACATTGCAGGAGACACTGTAGAGGGAGTGCCTGACTTCCCTCTGCAAGGTCTCCCCTCCCGGGGTGCACCTTGCTGGAGCACCTGCTCCAAGAGCCGCTCCATGCGGCTCAGGCGGCTGTCCCTCCCCCCTCCTGGGTGGAGAGACGTCCCCGTCCGACGAGTCGGATGCCACCGGCCGGTTGCTCTTCCGTTTGGCTTTGCCTCCAGCCCGCTGATCAGACATTAGCGGAGCTGGACTCGGCTCGGTGTCGGGGATAGCGGAACGCCCGGATAGCGCTCCTACCGCCTGTTGCTGCCCCCCCCCCTTCTCCTCTTGCGGAGTTGGACGGAGGCAGATTTCGAAAGACTTGTTTTTTCTTTTCGCGAGAGCGCTCTTTCTGCGCATCTCGCTGGAGCTGCTGCAATTGCTGTTGGATGCAGCTCAGGCGGCTGTCTCTCCTCCATTTTAGGTAGAGACATGTCCCCGTCCGACGAATCGGACGCCACCGGCCGGATGCCTGTTCGGATGGCTAGATATCCAGCACGCAGTTCAGGTACTATCGGGACTGGGCTTGGCGCGGTGATGGGAATAGCGGTGCGCCCGGTTCCTACCGCCTTCTTCTGGAGCTTTTGCCTTGTAGATGCGAGAGCGCCCCTCAAGCAGCGGGTCTCGCAGGCACCTGCGACGTGAACCGCTCCAGCGGCTCAGGTGGCTCTCTCTCCCACCAAACGGGTGGAGAGACGTCCCGTCCCAATCGGGAACACCTGCCGGATGCCTCTCGAGTGGCTATGCATCCAGCCCGCTGCTCAGGTGCTAGCGGGCTGGCCTCGGCACGGTGTCGGGGAATTACGGAACACCGGGCCGCTCCTACCGCCTGTTGCTGCCCCCCTTCCCTCCCGACGGGAATACGTTCCTCCTTGAACGGGGGACTGTTTTGTTCCAGAGCCTTTTTCTCTGCCTGTAAACAACACAAGCAGAAAAAAGGCTCACCTGTAAAAGAAACCCCGACCTCAGGATACTCACCTGACGGTCCGGTTCATCCTGTAACGGGACAGCCTATCTCCCGTTGCGGCCGCTGTTGCACTGCTGGCGTAATGCCGCGCCTGCGCACTGAGCGGGTTCTTCACGTAGTCACTCACGTGACTCCGAAGTAAAATCACGTCCAAGTTACTAGTCCCCTCTAAAACGCTCCGAAACCCTCTGAACCACTAAACCCATCTAAACACCTAAACCCCTCTAAACACCTCAGAACCCCTCTAAACACCTCAGAACCCCTCTAAACACATCAGAACCCCTCTAAGCCCCTCAACACCACTTGAAACCCCTCTTAACCCATCAGAAACCCTCTGAACGCGCAAAACAACTCGAAACCCCTCGAAACCACTTGAAACCACTGTAAACACATCGAAAACCCTCTAAACTCCGCTGGACTCCTCTGGACACCTCCAAACCCCTCTTAGCCCCTCAAAATCCATTTAAACCACTCTAAACTCATCTAAATCCCTGTAAGCACCTCTAAAATACTCTGTACGCCTCTAAATCCCTCTAAACCCCTCTAAGCCACCTGCACACCTCTGAAGCCCTATACATCCCTCTAAACCTGTCTAAAGATCTTCAAACACCTCCAACACCGTTTAACCCCTCTGTACCCCTCTAAACACAAGTAATTCCCTCCGAATCCCTCTGAACCTCTCTGAACCCCTCTAAACCACTCTATACCTCTCTAGAGACGTCTAAGCTCCTCTAAACCCATCCGAACGCCTCCGAACCCTTCTGCACCACTGTGAACCCCTCGAATTCCTTCTAAACCTCACTAAACGCATCCAGCCCCCTCGAAACTCCCTCAGACCCTTCTAAACCCCTCTAAACCCCAGCTAACCCCTTCGAAACCGCCCCGAAGCTCCTCTAAATACTTTCCACTCCCTCTAAACCCCATTGAACTCACATTAAACCCCTTCAAACCCCTCTGGATCCATCTGAACTCCTCTATACTCCTCCACACCCCTCTAAAACACTGTACACCGCTCTAAACTCCCCTAAACTACTCTGAACCCCTCCAAACACCTCTGGACGCCTTTAAACCCATTTAAATATCCCTGAACACTGAACTACTCTAAACTCCTCTGATCCCCTGTAAACCATTCTAAACTCATCTGAACCCATCTAAACCACTCTACACCCTTCTAATCGGCTCGGAACCCCTTTGAACCAATCTACCAATCTAAACCCGTCAAAACCCCTCTGAACTCCTCTGAACCATTCTAAACCCCCTTCTAAACTCCCATGAACACCTCTAAATACCCCTTGGCACCTGTCACCCGCTACAAATGCTCCAACCCCCTCTGAGCCACTCTGAACCCCTATATACCTGTCTAACACAATCTAAACCCCTCTAAACACCTCAGAACCCCTCTAAACACCTCAGAACCCCTCTAAACACATCAGAACCCCTCTAAGCCCCTCAAAACCACTTGAAACCCCTCTTAACCCATCAGGAACCCTCTGAACGCGCAAAACAACTCGAAACCCCTCGAAACCACTTGAAACCACTGTAAACACATCGAAAACCCTCTAAACTCCGCTGGACTCCTCTGGACACCTCCAAACCCCTCTTAGCCCCTCAAAATCCATTTAAACCACTCTAAACTCATCTAAATCCCTGTAAGCACCTCTAAAATACTCTGTACGCCTCTAAATCCCTCTAAACCCCTCTAAGCCACCTGCACACCTCTGAAGCCCTATACATCCCTCTAAACCTGTCTAAAGATCTTCAAACACCTCCAACACCGTTTAACCCCTCTGTACCCCTCTAAACACAAGTAATTCCCTCCGAATCCCTCTGAACCTCTCTGAACCCCTCTAAACCACTCTATACCTCTCTAGAGACGTCTAAGCTCCTCTAAACCCATCCGAACGCCTCCGAACCCTTCTGCACCACTGTGAACCCCTCGAATTCCTTCTAAACCTCACTAAACGCATCCAGCCCCCTCGAAACTCCCTCAGACCCTTCTAAACCCCTCTAAACCCCAGCTAACCCCTTCGAAACCGCCCCGAAGCTCCTCTAAACACTTTCCACTCCCTCTAAACCCCATTGAACTCACATTAAACCCCTTCAAACCCCTCTGGATCCATCTGAACTCCTCTATACTCCTCCACACCCCTCTAAAACACTGTACACCGCTCTAAACTCCCCTAAACTACTCTGAACCCCTCCAAACACCTCTGGACGCCTTTAAACCCATTTAAATATCCCTGAACACTGAACTACTCTAAACTCCTCTGATCCCCTGTAAACCATTCTAAACTCATCTGAACCCATCTAAACCACTCTACACCCTTCTAATCGGCTCGGAACCCCTTTGAACCAATCTACCAATCTAAACCCGTCAAAACCCCTCTGAACTCCTCTGAACCATTCTAAACCCCCTTCTAAACTCCCATGAACACCTCTAAATACCCCTTGGCACCTGTCACCCGCTACAAATGCTCCAACCCCCTCTGAGCCACTCTGAACCCCTATATACCTGTCTAACACAATCTAAACCCCTCTAATCACCTCCAAACTACTCTGGACACTTCGAAGCCTATCTAAGCACCTTTAAACCCCTCTGAATCACTCTAACCCCCTCCAAACGTCTCCGAACAACTCTGAACCCCTCTACACTCGTCTAAAATTCTATAAACCTCTCTAAACCCCTCTAAACTCCTCGACACACCTCTGAACACTTCTCATCCCATCTAAACTCCTCTAAACCCCTCTAAACCCATCTAAACCACTAACCCCATCTAAACCTCTCCAAGCACATCCAAACCCCTCTAAACACCTCTAAGCACCTCTGCACCACTGTATATCCCTCTAACCCCCCTCTAAACCCCTCTAAATCCCTACAAACCTTTCTGAACCCATCTGAACCCACCTAAACCTCTCCAAGCCTATCCAAACACGCTCTAACCCCCCTCCGAACACATCTGAAGCTCAATAAACCCCTCAAAAGCCCTCCAAACCACTCTAAACAAGTCACGACCCCCCTGAATCTATTTAAACCCCTTCGAACACCTCTGAACCACTCAAAATACACCAGAACCCACTAAACCCCTCTATACACATCAACACCCATCTGGACCCATCTAAACACATATAAACTCCTCTAAATCCCTCTGAACCCATCTGAACCCCTCTAAACACCCCTGCAACTTCTGAATCCCTATAAACACATCTGAACCCCTCTAAACCCCTCTAAACCCCTTTTGAACATATCTGAACCCCTCTAAACCCATCTGAAACCTTCGGGACTCGTCTGAACCCCTCTAAACCCCTACACACCCCTCCAAACCCCATCTAGAACCCGCGAAACCCCTCCAAACACCATTAAACGCCTCGAAACTCATGTAAATCCCTCGAAACCCTTTAGAAACCCTTCTAAACACCGCTAAATACCCCTCACCCCATCTGAACACGTCTAGATCCCGTTCAACCCCTCTAACCCTGTCTAAAATTCTCTATACACCTCCAACCCCCTCTAAACAAATTTAAACACATCTGAACACATCTAACCTTCAAACTCATCTAACCCCTTCAAAACACATTTAAACCACTTTTCCCCCCCACCATCCTGCTGTAGCCAGGATGTGGTCTATAGGCATGTCCATTCTTTAGCCGTCGACATGGATGCTGTCCTGGTGGAATACAATTTGTACATGTTAGTGTTTATCCCAGCAGTTTCTAGCACCTGCTTGAGCCATCTCGCAATGGTTTGGCTCGTCACCCGACCATAAGGTTTTTGTGACTGACCCACAAGGCTTTTCATCTCCCTCGTATATTTTGGTTGTGTCTATGTAGGATAGTAGGTGAGTCATGGCACATAACCGTGGTTCTGGTGGGTAAGCCACGACTGGATTATGTTTTCCTGGTCTGCTCTGTTTGATCAGTCGCTGGATAACGACAGATCTGGTCTGGAGCTGTGATCATGTTGTCCAGTCGCAATAGGTGTAGTGACTGGACCCTCTGAGCGGATACAAGTGCCATCAACATGAGCGTCTTTAGTGTAGCTTGCTCGAGGCCGGGGGATCTGGCTGGTGGCCATTCCCTGAGATATGTCAGTACCACACTGATATCCCAAATATGGGTATACCTGGGCTTAGGGCTTGATATTGTAAATGCCCTTCATCAGTTTTACCACCAGTGCATGGGATCCCATCGCCTGTTGTCCTGGCGCTGGTTGTTGATGGCACTGTAGCTGATCCCTACATCGTGGTGTAGATAGGCCAGGAACTCCAGTATGTTGGTGGCTGTAGCTGTTGTGTATGTCGTCCCTGTTTCCTGGCAGTACTTCTCCCTTTTTTGATGCTGGTTAAGTACTGCCTCTGGTGGATGTTCGAAGGGATGCCGACATGGTGATGGTTTGTTTGGACAATCCCAGTTCCAGGTAAGGTCTGTTCAAACTTGCAACCCAGGCGTTTAATTTTCTCATGGCATGGGTGTTTAGCTTACCTGGTAGGTAAGTAGCTGATAGCCAAATATGTCTTTCGACACACCATTGCCAAATCATGTTGACCAATTTGTCGCATGACAGTGATTTTATGCCACCCATGTGGTTAATATAAGCCATCACCGTAGTATTTATCAATTTGTAACCGAACATGCAAGTGCTGCATATTAGATACATATGCTTTTAAACCATAAAAGGCGCCCAACATCTCTAGATAGTTAATGCCCAGTGTAAGTAGTAATGATGACTCTAGGTTAGTCCATCTACCACCTGTGCTGGATATGGAGTTAGTCGCTCCCCAGCCTTGAGCACAGGCATCTGTTTCAGTAACTAAAGTAGGGTTAGTGATAAAGATAGGGCTGAAACTATGCCAAACGTTTTCTGCCCACCACTGTAGCTCTGATATTGCTTCGGTGGGTACGTTCATGACACGATCATAGTGACCTGTATGTCGTTTTATTGCCTGTACCTTTGCTCTCTGTAATTTTTTTGATAGTGCAAAGGTCCGAATTGAGTAACCGGAAATGCTGCTACCATTTTCCCAATTACTCTTGCTACTTGTCGAATATCCTTTGGAATTCAGTTGTTTGGCAGTAACTTATGTCTCCATTTTGAAATGTATATACTTAACAAATTTGTTTAGTGATGTTAAGTCAATGATGATGCGACAGCCACCATCTTTTTTTTTTTTTTTTTTTTTTTTTTGTGAATATATTCGATACAAAGGTTCATGTTTGGTCTTTCCGATGACCCCCTTTGTGATAAGTCTCACCAGTTCAGCTTGTCCCTCGCGTTTCTCTTTGACGGAGGGAGAAATACCCTTTGGGGCCATTGTTGAACTGGCGGCGTTTTTTCTGACATGAATTGTATTTTATATCCACTATGCTTCAAACCGGTGCAATCTACCTCCTGTTAGTATTAAGCCTCCACCTCCCAAAAGGTGATAGGAACCAGACCCACCTACCTCCATGGTTACGGGTATTTCCTCTGATTCCCTTTGGTCGGCTTGCGAGGTGTCTGATGTGGCGTGTTTGTTGGGGGTTGGCGCATTTTCCATGGGGTCCACTCTGGGCCCTGGTCTAAAAAAGACTTACGGTGAAAGTAAGCGGACCCCGAGCTTTCACCAGTGTTGAATGGCGGATGTTTACTGGTGGATGCGGCTGGGTGCTGCCACTTGGTGGTGTGTGTTTTCAGTTTGCTAGTTTTATACCCTGCCTTCCCGAAGAGCAGCCTGTCTGGCTTATCGGCTGGTCTTTTACACAGCCCGGCAAATCGAGGACTGATGGCAGGTTTGATGATTTCTTTCCGCAGATTATTAATTTAAAACTGCGTGTTACACAACAACGCGAGTGTATCCTGTTGATTGGTGGTCATCTCGGTGTTGTTTATAGAACGAGCAAACGAAGTGATGCCTGCTGTCAATAGTCGGAGTATCCGCTGCAGCTTTAGCTCGTGGTGCCGGATGGTTGCCCCAATGTGTCCCCAGATTTGGCTGTTCACCGCTGGTACTTTTTAGAAGTTCACAGTTCTCCGGCGCCGTATAGTATCTAAAGCTTCATTAATCACCTGCCCCTGCAGAGCTCTGTTGGAAAGGTGATTGATACTTGCCGCTAGTTTGGCCTCTAGCGGTTCCCCTGCACGGGGTTTTGACACGTAGCGGCCCACTGCACCAAGCAGCTGTTCCTGCTCCTGCACCCCCTGCATACTCCCGAAATCTTCAGCCATAACCCCTTGTTCTGGACCAGCCCAGTCCTGGTCCCCAAAGCTATCCTCTGGAAAGGAGGATGCAATGGACATTGCAGGAGACACTGTAGAGGGAGTGCCTGACTTCCCTCTGCAAGGTCTCCCCTCCCGGGGTGCACCTTGCTGGAGCACCTGCTCCAAGAGCCGCTCCATGCGGCTCAGGCGGCTGTCCCTCCCCCTCCTGGGTGGAGAGACGTCCCCGTCCGACGAGTCGGATGCCACCGGCCGTTTGCTCTTCCGTTTGGCTTTGCCTCCAGCCCGCTGATCAGACATTAGCGGAGCTGGACTCGGCTCGGTGTCGGGGATAGCGGAACGCCCGGATAGCGCTCCTACCGCCTGTTGCTGCCCCCCCCCCTTCTCCTCTTGCGGAGTTGGACGGAGGCAGATTTCGAAAGACTTGTTTTTTCTTTTCGCGAGAGCGCTCTTTCTGCGCATCTCGCTGGAGCTGCTGCAATTGCTGTTGGATGCAGCTCAGGCGGCTGTCTCTCCTCCATTTTAGGTAGAGACATGTCCCCGTCCGACGAATCGGACGCCACCGGCCGGATGCCTGTTCGGATGGCTAGATATCCAGCACGCAGTTCAGGTACTAGCGGGACTGGGCTTGGCGCGGTGATGGGAATAGCGGTGCGCCCGGTTCCTACCGCCTTCTTCTGGAGCTTTTGCCTTGTAGATGCGAGAGCGCCCCTCAAGCAGCGGGTCTCGCAGGCACCTGCGACGTGAACCGCTCCAGCGACTCAGGTGGCTCTCTCTCCCCCCAAACGGGTGGAGAGACGTCCCGTCCCAATCGGGAACACCTGCCGGATGCCTCTCGAGTGGCTATGCATCCAGCCCGCTGCTCAGGTGCTAGCGGGCTGGCCTCGGCACGGTGTCGGGGAATTACGGAACACCGGGCCGCTCCTACCGCCTGTTGCTGCCCCCCTTCCCTCCCGACGGGAATACGTTCCTCCTTGAACGGGGGACAGTTTTGTTCCAGAGCCTTTTTCTCTGCCTGTAAACAACACAAGCAGAAAAAAGGCTCACCTGTAAAAGAAACCCCGACCTCAGGATACTCACCTGACGGTCCGGTTCATCCTGTAACGGGACAGCCTATCTCCCGTTGCGGCCGCTGTTGCACTGCTGGCGTAATGCCGCGCCTGCGCACTGAGCGGGTTCTTCACGTAGTCACTCACGTGACTCCGAAGTAAAATCACGTCCAAGTTACTAGTCCCCTCTAAAACGCTCCGAAACCCTCTGAACCACTAAACCCATCTAAACACCTAAACCCCTCTAAACACCTCAGAACCCCTCTAAACACCTCAGAACCCCTCTAAACACATCAGAACCCCTCTAAGCCCCTCAAAACCCCTTGAAACCCCTCTGAACCCATCAGAAACCCTCTGAACGCGCAAAACAACTCGAAACCCCTCGAAACCACTTGAAACCACTGTAAACACCTCGAAAACCCTCTAAACTCCGCTGGACTCCTCTGGACACCTCCAAACCCCTCTTAGCCCCTCAAAATCCATTTAAACCACTCTAAACTCATCTAAATCCCTGTAAGCACCTCTAAAATACTCTGTACGCCTCTAAATCCCTCTAAACCCCTCTAAGCCACCTGCACACCTCTGAAGCCCTATACATCCCTCTAAACCTGTCTAAAGATCTTCAAACACCTCCAACACCGTTTAACCCCTCTGTACCCCTCTAAACACAAGTAATTCCCTCCGAATCCCTCTGAACCTCTCTGAACCCCTCTAAACCACTCTGTACCTCTCTAGAGAAGTCTAAGCTCCTCTAAACCCATCCGAACGCCTCCGAACCCTTCTGCACCACTGTGAACCCCTCGAATTCCTTCTAAACCTCACTAAACGCATCCAGCCCCCTCGAAACTCCCTCAGACCCTTCTAAACCCCTCTAAACCCCAGCTAACCCCTTCGAAACCGCCCCGAAGCTCCTCTAAACACTTTCCACTCCCTCTAAACCCCATTGAACTCACGTTAAACCCCTTCAAACCCCTCTGGATCCATCTGAACTCCTCTATACTCCTCCACACCCCTCTAAAACACTTTACACCGCTCTAAACTCCCTTAAACTACTCTGAACCCCTCCAAACACCTCTGGACGCCTTTAAACCCATTTAAATATCCCTGAACACTGAACTACTCTAAACTCCTCTGATCCCCTCTAAACCATTCTAAACTCATCTGAACCCATCTAAACCACTCTACACCCTTCTAATCGGCTCGGAACCCCTTTGAACCAATCTACCAATCTAAACCCGTCAAAACCCCTCTGAACTCCTCTGAACCATTCTAAACCCCCTTCTAAACTCCCATGAACACCTCTAAATACCCCTTGGCACCTGTCACCCGCTACAAATGCTCCAACCCCCTCTGAGCCACTCTGAACCCCTATATACCTGTCTAACACAATCTAAACCCCTCTAATCACCTCCAAACTACTCTGGACACTTCGAAGCCTATCTAAGCACCTTTAAACCCCTCTAAATCCCTCCGAACACATCTGAAACCCTCTAAATCCAACAAAAGTAATCTAAACCACTCGAACCCCCATCTGGACACCTCTGAATCACTCTAACCCCCTCCAAACGTCTCCGAACAACTCTGAACCCCTCTACACTCGTCTAAAATTCTATAAACCTCTCTAAACCCCTCTAAACTCCTCGACACACCTCTGAACACTTCTCATCCCATCTAAACTCCTCTAAACCCCTCTAAACCCATCTAAACCACTAACCCCATCTAAACCTCTCCAAGCACATCCAAACCCCTCTAAACACCTCTAAGCACCTCTGCACCACTGTATATCCCACTAACCCCCCTCTAAACCCCTCTAAATCCCTACAAACCTTTCTGAACCCATCTGAACCCACCTAAACCTCTCCAAGCCTCTCCAAACACGCTCTAACCCCCCTCCGAACACATCTGAAGCTCAATAAACCCCTCAAAAGCCCTCCAAACCACTCTAAACAAGTCACGACCCCCCTGAATCTATTTAAACCCCTTCGAACACCTCTGAACCACTCAAAATACACCAGAACCCACTAAACCCCTCTAAACACATCAAAACCCATCTGGACCCATCTAAACACATCTAAACTCCTCTAAATCCCTCTGAACCCATCTGAACCCCCCTAAACATCCCTGCAACTTCTGAATCCCTATAAACACATCTGAACCCCTCTAAACCCCTCTAAACCCCTTTTGAACATATCTGAACCCCTCTAAACCCATCTGAAACCTTCGGGACTCGTCTGAACCCCTCTAAACCCCTAAACACCCCTCCAAACCCCATCTAAAACCCGCGAAACCCCTCCAAACACCATTAAACGCCTCGAAACTCATGTAAATCCCTCGAAACCCTTTAGAAACCCTTCTAAACACCGCTAAATATCCCTCACCCCATCTGAACACGTCTAGATCCCGTTCAACCCCTCTAACCCTGTCTAAAATTCTCTATACACCTCCAACCCCCTCTAAACACATTTAAACACATCTGAACACATCTAACCTTCAAACTCATCTAACCCCTTCAAAACACATTTAAACCACTCTGATTCAGATTCAGATTCAGATTCAAACGTTATTGTCATTCTGCAGTGTACAGAGCAGAGACAACGAAATGCAGTTAGCATCTCCCCAGAAGAGCGAACATAGAATATGAGCAATACATATATTTACGTACATACAGTCGTAGTAGTGCATTTTTTTCTGGTGGACGGAGTGTCTGGGGGGGTGACTGACAATCACCGAGGTACAGAGTTAAGTAATGTAACAGCCGCAGGGAAGAAGCTGTTCCTGGACCTGCAGGCCCGGCAACGGAGAGCCCTGGACTCCCGGATTGTAGGAGGGTTAACAGTCTGTGGCTGGGGTGAGAGCAGCCCTTGACGATGCTGCGCGCCCTTCGCAGACATCGCTTGCTTTGGACAGACTCAATGGAGGGCAGTGAACAATCGGTGATGCGTTGGGCAATTTTCACCACACTCTGCAGTGCTTTCCGGTCGGAGACAGAGCAGTTGCCATACCAATCTGTGTACAGTTGGTAAGGATGCTCTCGGTGGTGCATCGGTAGAAGTTCACCAGAATCTGAGGAGAGAGATGAACCTTCTTTAGTTTCCTCAGGATGAAGAGGCGCTGGTGAACTCATTTAAATCCCTGTAACCCCATCTAAACCCCTCTAAACCCCCTTGAACACCTCTAAACACCTCTCAATCCCTATAAACCCTCCAAACAACTCTTAGCCCCTCTGAACACGCTGTATGCCCCTCTAACACAATCTAAACCCCTGTAAACACCTCCAAACTACTCTGAACACATCTAAGCCTATCTAACCCCTTTAAACTCCTCTAAACCCTCCGAACACATCTGAACCCCTCTAAACATCCCTAAACCACTAAACCCCTCGAAACACCTCTGGACCCCTCTGAATCGCTCTAAATCCCTCCAGACGTCTCTGGACCCCTCTGAGCCCCTATAAACATCTATGAACAACTCGTAACCCCTCGAGACCCCTCTAAACTCCTCTAAACACTCCAGACCTCTCTAAATCACTCGAAATCCCTCTAAACCCCTCCAAACACCTCTGAAAATCTCTGAACCCCTCGAAACCACTCTAAACCTCTCCAAACTCCCCTGAACCTCTCTGAACCCCTCTAATCCCATTTTACTCCCTCTAAACCTCTCCAAACCCCACCCATCGAAACCCATCTAAACAACCTGAAACCCCTCTAAACCGCTCGAATCCTCTCGAAACCGCTCGAAACCATTCAATGCACATCTGAACACCTCTCAACATTTCTAAACCGCTCTAAGCCCCTCTAAACACCTCTAAACTACTCTGGACTCATCTGAACACCTCTTAACACCCCTACACCCCTCGAAACCACTTTGAACCACTCTAAACCCCTCTAAACCCATCGGAACCTATCCAAACCCCTCCAAACCTCTCTAAACGTTTGTAATTACCTCTGAACCAACCTGAATGCCTCTTTAACCCTTTAAACCCCATCTATCCCCCTCCAAACCACTCTGAACCTCTCTGAACACCTCTAAACACATCTAAACACCCCTGAACACATCTGAACCCCTCTAAACACCTCCTAACTACTCTACACCGATCGGAACCCCTCTGAACCCCTCTACAACCGTCAAAAATTCTCTAAACCTCTCTAACCCCCTCTAAACGCCTCTGAACCCCTCACACTCCTCTAAACTTCTATACACCCCCAAAAACCACTTTGAACCCCTCTACCCACCTTGACACACCTACAAGCTCCTATGAACCGCTCCGAACCCATTTTTACACATCTGCACCACTGTATACCCCTCGTATCCCCCTCTAAAGCATTCTAAATCCCTACAACCCCCTCTGAATCCACCTAAACCTCTCTAAGCCCCTCTAACCACCCTCTAACCCGCTCCGAACACATCTGAACACCTCTAATCCCCTTGGAATCCCTCTAAACAACTGGGGTTGGGGACTGGACTTTGTGCCTTCCCTCATGGTGGGAGCCATTGTGGGGGGATGTTCTTTATGTTTAATCTCTTATTAATGTTATGTCTGTATTCTTTCTTTATGTGCAGCACTGGCAAGAAGCATTTCACTACACCTAGGTGTATGTGACTAATAAATAACCTTTGACCTTTGACCTTTGACCTAAACCACTCTAAACACTTATGGACTCCTCCGAACGACTGATCCCCTCTAAAGCTATCTAACCCCTCTAAACCCCCCTAAACACATCAAAACGCATCTGCACCCATCTAACCCCCTCTACATTCCTTTAAATCCCTCTAAACCCCATCTGAACCCATCTGAACCCCTCTAAACCTCCCTGGACACTTCTGAACCCCTCTAAACACCTTTGAACCCCTCTAAACCGCTATAAACCCACCTAAAGACCCCCAAACATTTCTGAACCTCTCTAACCCGCTAAACCGCTCGGAACCCCTATGTACCTATCTAATCCCGTCTCAAACGCTCTAAACCCTCCCTAAACCCCTCTAAATCTCTCTAAAAACTCCGAACATCTCTGAACCCCTCTAAACACTTCTAACCCCCTCTAAATCCCGTTATACCCTTCTAAATCCATCTATCCACTTCTAAACCTCTGTAACCCCATCCAAATCCCTCTAACATCCATGAACCACTCTATTCACTAAACACCTATCCACCCCTGTAAACCATCCAAACACCTCTAAACCCATTTGAACACCTATATACCCTTCGAACCCTCATCTAAACTACTCTAAACCCGTCCGAGCTCATTTGAACCCATCTGAACCCCTTAAAAGCCCATCGAACCGCTCTAAACACCTCCAAACACCTCTCCACCTCTATACACCCTCGAAACCACTTTGAGCCCCATATGATTGATTGGTTGATTCTTTTAATGACCACACAGACAGGTTGGTGGAATTTGTTATGCCAATGCAGCACATAAAAAAGAATACAAACATGACAATACTAAAGAGCTTTAACATGAAAACATCCCCCCACAATGGTTCCCATTATGAGGGAAGGCAAAAGGTCGAGTCCCAAACCCCAGTACCCCCATAGTCGGGCCTATTGAGGCCTCCACAGTTGCCTCTACGGAGGCCCGATGTTCCAGACCGTTCTTGCCGGGTGATGTTGTTCCGGCGTCGGGAGAGTCCTCTCAGCGGCATGGGAACCCTGGAAACGGCCGCCTCCTTACTCGAGACCGTGGCTTCCGGCGCCGACAAGGCCGCTCCGAATGGAGCTCAATTGGAAATCCCAGGCTCCCGATGGAAAGTTCAGCGCCGCCGCCCACAGCCGCTCCTCAGACCCGCAGCTCCGCAACGGACCCAGCTCACCGGAGTTCCAGCTCAGCGACCCAGGCAAGGCATTGCCCGCCCCGCAATGGCGCTCCAGCGCTGCACCGCCGTCCTCAGACCCGCAGGTCCGCCGATGCCGATGCCGATGCCGGTGCCGCCGCCGATGCCGCCGCCGCCGGTGCTGGTGCCGCCGCTGCCGGTGCCGCCGCCGCTGCCGGTGCCGCCGCCGCTCGCCGATGCCGAGGTTCTGGGCGGTCCCCTCAGGAAACGCCGCTCCAGGCCCGCTGTTAGGCCGCGAGGACGGGTCGAGAGTGCAGCCCGGAGAAAAGCTGCATCTCCGACCAGGTAGGGACACTGAAAATGAGTTTCCCGTTTCCCCCTCCCCCCCCCTTCCCCCTCCCCCAAACATAAAAAAAAGCTAGAACTCCTAAAACAAAACACTAAACTAACTAAAAATAAGAAAAAAATATGAAAGGACAGTACAGCTGCTGGCTGGGCAATCGTGCACAAGACAGCGCCCCTCTAAAACCATCGTAGCCCATCTAAATCCCTCTAAACCCCTCTAAATGAACCCTTGTATACCCTTCTAAACTCTTGCTGAACCCATCTGCACCCCTCTAAACCCCTCTAAACTAATCTGAACCCCTCTGAATGCCTCTCAATCCCTAAACTCCTCTAAACCACTCCAAACTAATCTGAGCCGCTCTGAACACCTCTGAACCCATCTAAACACCCCATAACATTTCTGAACCCCTCTAAACTCCTCCTACCCCATCTACACCGCTCGGAACCATTGTGAACCCTCTAAACAGCCTAAACCACTCTAGCACCATCTAAACCCCATTAAACCCCTCTAAAACCATCTTAGCCCATCTAAATCCTTCTAAACCCCTCTAAACGCATCTGAAACCCTCTAAACCCCTCCAAATTCACTCCCCTGAACCGCTCTGCACCTCTCTAAACCCCACTGTAATCCCCATCGATATGCCTCTAAACCTCTAGAACATCTGCGAACGCCTCTAAACCACTCTGATGCCCTGTAACCCCCTCTAAACACATCTGACCCCACTTGAACACCACTAAACACCTCTAAACCCCTCCAAAACAATCTATACCCATCTGAAACCCTCTAAACCAGTGAAAAGCCATCTAATCCCCTTTAAACGCTTCTAAACTCCTCCGAAACAGTCTGAACGCCTCTGAATCACTCTAAAGCTCGAAACCCTTCTAAACCCCTCTGATCCCCTCTAAACCACTCCAAACCACTCTAAACCGCTCTGAACGCCTCTAAACCACTCTAAATCCCTCTCAACCCATCTGAGCACCTCTGAACCCCTGCACACCCTTCTAAATCACTCGAAACCCCTCTAAACACCTCTAACCCCCTCTGAAGACCACTGAAACCATCTAAACCCTTCCAGATACCTAAACACCTCTAAACCCCTCTAAACACATTTGAACCCCTCTGAACCGTTGTAAACACACTCTAAACCGCTGTAAATATCCTCTAAATCGCTCGAATTCCCACTGAACTGCTCTGAATCCCTCTAAACAGCTCTAAACCGATCTAATCCCCACTAAACCCTACTAAACCCCTCTACACCCCCCTAAACACCTCTAAACATCTCTTAACCGCTCTCAACCTTTCTAAACACATCTGAACCCCTCTGAACCCCTCAAAACCCCTCCAAATCCCTCGGAACCCATATTAACCCTTCTGAATCCCTCTAGACCCTCTAAATCTATTTAAAAGACACCAAACCGCACGAAACCACTGAACTGAACCCATGTAAAACTGTCGAATCACCTCTAAAACCCTCTAAGCCACTCTAAAACCCTCTAAATCCCTCCAAACTCATCTGACCTCTAATCCTCTCTAAACACCTTTCAACGCTTCTAAAGTACTCTGAACTCCACTAAACCCCTCTGAACCTCTCTGAACCCCACAAAACCGTTCAAAATCCCCCTAAACCCTTCCAAACTCACCTGACTGCTCTAATCCCCTCTAAATCCCTCTAAACCCCTTTCAACGCTTCTAAACTCCTCAGAACTCCTCTAAACCCCTGTGAAACACTCTAAACCACTTTAAACCACTCTAAACCACTCTAAACCCCTCTAAGCACTTCAAACACCTCATAATACATCTTAACCCCGCAAAACCAATCGGAAGCCCTCGGAACCCATTGAAATCCCTCGTAGCAACTCGAAATCCATCTAAACACCGCTGAGCACTATTGCACCCCTGTAAACTCCTCATTACCTCTCTGCACCGCTCGGAACCGCTCTACGCCCATCTAAACTACTCTAAACCGCTCTAAACCCCTCTAATCCTATCAAAACACCGCTGAACACCTCGGAACCAATTTAAACTCCTCTAAACCTCTATAATCCACGTCTAACCCCCTCTAAAACTCTCTCACCCTATCTAAACACCTCTAAGTACCTCTGAGTCCCTCTACACACCTCGAAACACTTATAACACTTGCAAACCCCTCTGTGCACCTCTGTACATCTGTATACCCTTCTATCCCCCTCTGAACCCCTCGTCACCCCTCCAAACTACTATGAACCCCTCTAAACCCACCTAAAAGTCTATACGCCCCTCTAATCCCCTCGAAGGCCCCCCCCACCCGCCGAACACATCTGATCCCCTCTTAACACCGCAACACCCTCTAAACCACTCTACACCATTCTAGACCCATCTGAACCCCTCCAAATCCATCAACACCCCTCTGAAACCCTCTGAACCCTCTTAACCATATAACCATATAACCATATAACAATTACAGCACGGAAACAGGCCATCTCGGCCCTACAAGTCCGTGCCGAACAACTTTTTTCCCTTAGTCCCACCTGCCTGCACTCATACCATAACCCTCCATTCCCTTCTCATCCATATGCCTATCCAATTTATTTTTAAATGATACCAACGAACCTGCCGCCATCACTTCCACTGGAAGCTCATTCCACACCGCTACCACTCTCTGAGTAAAGAAGTTCCCCATCATGTTACCCCTAAACTTATGTCCCTTAATTCTGAAGTCATGTCCTCTTGTTTGAATCTTCCCTATTCTCAAAGGGAAAAGCTTGATCACATCAACTCTGTCTATCCCTCTCATCATTTTAACGACCTCTATCAGGTCCCCACTTAACATTCTGCGCTCCAGAGAATAAAGACCTAACTTATTCAACCTATCTCTGTAACTTAGTTGTTGAAACCTAGGCAACATTCTAGTAAATCTAACCTATCTAACCCCCCGGAATCACTCGAGTCCCCTCTAAAGCCTACGAAACACATAGAAACACCTCGACACCACTCGAAACGCCTTTAAACCCATCGAAACCCCACTAACCAATTTAAACACATCTGGACCCCTCTAAACCCCTGTAAAGCCACGTAACCTCCTTTAAACGCCTCTAAACCATCTGAAACTGTTTGAATGCCTCTAAACCTCTCTGAACCCTTCGGTACCCATATAAACCTCTTTAAACATCTCTAAAACTCTCTAATCCCCACTAAACCCCTCTAAACACATCTGAACACCTCTAAAACCATCTAAACTCAAACTCCCCTAAACCCCTCTGTACCCCTCTAAACCCTGCTTTAATCCCCATCTAAACGCATCTAAACCCCTCTGAACATCTCCGAACGCCTCTAAACCCCTCTGATGCACTGTAAACCCCCTATAGACCTCTCTGAATCCCTCGAACACCCTAAACCCATGTAAACCACTCCAAACCACCAAACCCCTCTAAACTCCTCTAAACCGCTCTGAACCTCTATAAACCCCTGTAAAGCCATCTAATCCCATTTAAAGGCCTCTAAACCCCTCTAAACCCCTCTAATGCCATCTGAACCCTTCTGAACCTAAACCCCTGTCAACCCCTCTAAATCCCTCCAAAACCCACCGGAACCACTCGGAATACCTCTAAACACCTCTAAACCATTCTAAAACCACCTGGACCCGTCTAATCCCCTGTAAAGACCTTTAACCTCCTTTAAACGCATCTAACCCCATATGAAACTGTTTGAATGCCTCTAAATCATTCTGAAACCGTCTGTAACCATATACACCTCTCTAAACACCTCTAAAACCCTCTAAGCCCATTTAAATCCCTCGAAAACCCTCTAAACTCATCTGAATCCCTCTGAACTCCTCCAAACAACGAAACCTCTAAACCCTTCTGAACTCATCTAAAACCGTTCTAAACCCCACCAAACCCCTCTAAACTCCCCGAAATCATGGTAAACGCCTCTACACCCCTAGAAACCTGCTTGAAACACATCTAAACTCTTCGAACCCCCTCCAAACACGTCTAAACCCCTCTGGACCACTCTGGACACATCTGAACCCCTCTATGCTCCTCAACATCCCTCTAACCCCATCGAAACCCCTCACAGCTCATCTGAGAACCTCTGCACCCCTCTAAACCCCTCCACACTTCTCTGACACCCTCGGAACCCCTCCAAACCTCTATAACCCCTCGGAACGACTCGATGTTCCCTCTAAAGCCCCCGCAACCTCATACAACCCCCTCGAAACCCCCTGTAAACACCTCCAAACAACTCGAAACCCATATAAAACCCTCCAAACCCATGCGAGCACCTCTGAACATCTGTATACCCCTCTAATTCTCTAAATCCCTACAAATCCCTCCAAACCCCTCGGAACCCCTCCGAATCGGCCGAAACCCATCCAAGCCACTCTAAACCCCTTAGAACACATCTGAACCCCTCTAAACCCCTTAGAACACATCTGAACCCCTGTAAACCCCTCAAAACCAATCTGAACCCCTCTAAACCCTTCTGGTCCTGTCTGAACCGCTCTAACCCCTCCAAACCCTTCTAAACCCAATCTAAACCCTTCGAACCCCCTCCAAACACCCCTAACCTCTTCGAAACTTCTCTAAACTCCTCACAACCCATCTGAACACGTCTAAACCCATCTAAATAACTCTGGACACATGTAAAACCCTCTAAACGTATCTAACCTCTTCAAAGCACATTTAAACCCCCCATGTAACCACATCTAAAGCCCCCTCTATACACCATGAATACCTCTAAACACCTCTAAACACCACTCAACCCCTACAAACCCTCCAGACCCCTATGAGCACGTCTGAACTCCTGTATTCCCCTCTAACACAATCTAAGCTCCTATATTCACCTCTAAAGTACTCTTAAAGCCTATCCACGCCCAATTAAACCCCGCGAAACACAACAAAAGCCATCTAAACCCCTCAAACATCTCAGGACACGTCTGAAACCATCTAACCCCCTCCAAAGATCTCTGAACACTTCTGAACCCCTCTAAACTCCTCCTAACTTCTCTTCGCCGATCGGAATCCCTCTGAACCCGTCTAAAATTATCTAAACCTCATAAACACCTCTAAACCCTTCTAACCCCCTTTAAACATCTCTGAACACCTCTCAAACCCTCTAAACCCCTCTAAACCTTTATAAACTACCTCGAACCCCTCTAAATCCCTCTAAACCTCTCTAACCCCATGTAAACACCTCTAAGCACATCTGAACCCTCAACACTCATCTGGGCACCTCAGCACCACCGTGTATCCCTCTAACCCCCCTTTAAACCCCTGTAAATCGCAACAAACCCTTCTGAACCAGTCTGAACCCTCTAAGATTCAACTCTCTAAGATTCTCTCAACACCCGCTACAACTCTCTAAGATTTTCTCAACACCCTCTTCCCCCTCCAAACACATCTTAACTCTTCTAAACCACTCAAAAGCCACCTAGGCCACTCTAAACACTTCCGGACCCATCTGAACCTCTTCAACCTCCTTCAAACACCGCTGAAGTCCTCTGAACCACTCAAAACACAACATACGCCTCTAAGCCCTCTAAGATCCTCCGAACCACTCTGAACCAATCTAAAGCCATCCAAATCTCTCTAAACCACTCTAAACACCACAAAACCCCTTTGAACCCTTCGAAAGACCTCTAAACTCCTCTAAATCCGCCTGAACCCCTCTAAACACACCTGAAAATTTCGGAACACCTCTAAACCCCTACAATCCACTATAAACCCCTCTAGACCCCTTCAAACCCTTCAGAATACCTCTGAACCCCGCAAAACCAATCGAAAGCCATCGAAATCCATCTAATCACCCCTGAACACTTCTGAACCCCTCTAAACTCCTCCTAACCCCTCTACACCGCACGGAACCCATCTGAACACCTCTTCCCCAGTCTAACATTATCTAAACCGCTCCAAACCGCTCGAATCCACTATAAATACTCTGAACACCTCTGATCATCTTTAAACACCTCTAAACCTCTATAACCCCCCGTAAACCCCTCTAAACCTCTCTAACCCCGTCTATACCGCTCGAAGCACCTCTGATCCCCATTAAAGACCTCTAAACGTCTCTGAACCCCTATAAATCCATGCAAACCCCCTGAGCACCTCCGAACACCTGTATACACTTCTGACACCCTCTAAACCTCTCTAAATCTCCAACCCCTCTGAATCTCTCTGAACCCCCCTAAACCTCTCTAAGGCCCTATAACACACTCGAAACCCCTCCGAACACATCTGGACACATCAACACCCCTCACAAGCCATCTAACCCCCTGTAAACACTTATGGACCCACCTGAACCCCTCTAAATCCCTCCATACATCTCTGAACCCCTCGGAACCCCTCTAAACCTCTCTAAACCCATTGGAACAACTTGAGTCCCCTCTAAAGTCCACGCAACACCTAGAAACACCTCGGCACCACTAGGAACCCATTTAAATCCTCGAAAGCCCTCTAAACCCCTCTAAACACCTCTGAACGCCTATGAAACCCCCTAAATAACCCTAAACCTCTCTAACTTCCACTGAACGCCTCTAAACCCCTCTGATGCCATGTAAGCTCCTCTAAACCCATCTGAACACCTCTGAACATTTCTACACCTATGAAATCCACACCAAACCCCTCGACACCACCACTTTAACACTCTCTAACACCCTCTAGCCCCTCTAAACCTCTCTAAACACCTCTAAACACCTCTAATCCCCTCCGAACACCCGAAACCCCTGTAAACCTCTCCACGCCACAAAACCCCTCTAAACCCCTCTGAACCTCTATAAACCCATGCAAAGCCATCTAATCCCATAGAAAAGCCAACTAATCCTATCTAAATATCTCGAAACCCCTCTAAACCTCTCTAAACACATCTAAACCCCTCTAAACCCCACTAATCCCATCTGGGATTAGAGGGGTTTAGATGTGTTTAGAGATGTGTTTTAGATAGGATTAGATGGCTTTTATGAACCTAACCCTTATGAACCTAAACCCCTGAAAACACCTCCAAATTACTCCAAAACCCACCGGGACCACTCGCAACACCTCTAAACCCATCGAACACCCTATGTATCCCTCTGAACGGCTCTGAATTCCTCTAACTCCTAAACTCCTCTCAACCTCTCTCAAATCTCAGAACTCCTCTAAACCCCTCGAAACCATTCTAAATTCCCCTTAAACCCTCTGAACCACTTTAAACTTCCCTAAACCCCTCTAAACCGGTCTTAACCCATCTGAAACCCTCTAAACCCCTGTAAACCCCTCTAATTTCCTTTAAACACCTCTAAACTCATCTGAAACTGAATGCCTGTAAACCACTGTAAAGCCATCTAAACCCCTCTGATTCCCTCTAAAACCCTATAAACCACTCCAAACCAATCTAAAACCCTCTGAACCCATCTGAACCCATCTGAACCCCTCTAAAAATCTATTAGCAACTCGGAAACACCCTAAACCCCACCAAACCCCTCTCAACCCATTCGAGCACCTCTGAACCCCTCCACTCCTCTAAACAACTCTAAACATCTCTAAACAACACTGAACCTCTCCAAACCACACCTCTAAACCCATCAGAAGTGTCATATGGAGGCGGTGTACAGGAAGGGACAGAGCCGACTGTATTTTTTAAGGAGGCTGAGGTCATTTAACATCTGCCAACCCCTACTGTGCAGTGTCTACCATTCAGTGGTGGCCAGTGCTCTGTTTTTTGCTGTGGCCTGTTGGGGAGATGGCGCCCGCATAGCGGACAAAAACAGACTGGACAAGCTAATCAGGAAGGCCGGCTCAGTGGTCGGGGCTGAGCAACGAACGGTCCAGCAGGTGGCAGAGGCCAGAACTCTGAACAAACTGGGTTCAATAATGACCAAACCCACTCACCCACTCCATGCCCTGAAAGTGATCAAGAGCAGCATCTTCAGTCAGAGGCTGATTGCACCAATGTGCAAAACTGAGAGACATAGGAAGTCCTGTTTACCAGCTGCTATAAGGTTATATAATGCGCATGAATAACTGCACTTTTTTTAAATTAATTGTATTTTAACTTGTATTTTAACTTGTATTTTAACTTGTTAAGTATGGAAGCCATTTGACGAAATGTGTGGTGTTATGTCTGTCTTGAAGCTGTCGTGGCACTGTAATTTCCTGTAAAGGATTATTAAAGGTATAATCAATAATCAATCAGAACACCTCTTAACCCCTCTAAACCGCTCTAAACCGTTCTAAACCCTTCAAAACCCATCTAAACCCATCTAAACCGCTTTATAACTCTCCAAAAGCCCTCCAAAACCCTCCAAAATCCCGTTAAACCCATCTAAACCAATCTCAACACACATTAACTCCTCTAAACCACTCTAAACCCCCCTAAACACCTCTCAACGTCTCAAACCGCTCTCAACCTTTCTAATCTCTTCTGAACCGCTCTGAACCCCCTTTAAACCCCTCTAAACCCTCGAAAGCCCTCTAAACCCCTCCAAAACCTATGAACACATTTGAAACACTCTAACCCCCCTCTAAACCCCTCTGAACATATCTAAACCCCCTGTAAAGCCCTCTAAACCCCTCTGAACATATCTAAACCCCCTGTAAAGCCCTCTAATCCCCTGTAAAGGCCTATGCATCCATCTAAACCGCTGTAAACACATCTAAACTCTTGTAAACACCTCTAAAACCCTCCAAAACATATCGGAACCACTAGGAACACCTCTAAATCCCTCGAAAACATTATGTATCCCTCTGAACGGCTCTGAAACCCCTAAATCCTTCTAACCCCGAAACCCCACTAAACCTCTCTAAAAACTACGCACTCCTCTAAAACTCTCGAAACCACTCTAAACCCCTCTTAAACCCCTCTGATCCCCTCTAAAGATGTCTAAACACCTCTAAACCACTCTAAACCCCTCTAAACCCCTCTGAACCCCTCTGAACCCCTCTGAATCCCTGCAAACATCTGAACACCTCAAATCCGCTCAGAACACCTCTGAAACCTTGTGAACCGCTCTAAACTCCCTCTAAAAGCCTATAATTCCCTCTGAACTGCTATGCACCCCTCTAAACCGCTCGAAACCCCCTTTAATCCCCTCTAAACCCCACTGAACCCCTCCAAAGCCCTCTAAAGTATTCTAAAGACCTCCACACCCCTCTAAGCCCCTCTATCCCCTTTAAACCCCTCTAAATACCCTTCAAACCCTTTAACCCCCCCCCTAAACCAATCTCAACACATATCAACCTAACTAAACCAGTCTAAACACCCCTAAACACTTCTAAACATCTATAAACCGCTCTTAACATCTCTAGACTCCTCTGAACCCCTCTTAACCACTCTGAACCCCTCGACATCCCTCTAAATCACACCAAACCGCTCCACACCCTCTGAACCCGTCTGTACCCATATACACCTCTCTGAACACCTCTAAAATCCTCTAAGCCCATCTATATTCCTCTAAACCCATCTAAACGCATCATAACCCCTCTAAACTTCTCAAAACCCTTCCAAACAACTAAACCCTTATATACAATTCTGAATCCATCTAACATCTTCCTTACACCACTAGAAACGTACTTGAAACACCTCTAAACTTTTCGAAACTCCTCTAAACACCTCTAAACCTATCTAAACCACTCTGGACATCTCTGGACACCTCTAAACCCCTCTTAATCCCCTCCAAACCGCTCTAAACCATAGGAACTCCTCTGAGCCTCTCTAAACCCCTGCACACACATCTGAACACCTCTGAACCCTTCTAAACCTCTATAATCCACCTTACAATCCTCTAAACTCCTCTATACATCTCTAACCCCATCTAAACCCGTCTAAGCACCTCTGAACCCATCTAAACACCTCTAATCACATCGAAACTCCTATAAATCCCTCCAAATCGCTCTGAGCACCTCAGAACACCTGTATACCCTCTAACCTCTCTAAACCCCTCTGAGCCCGTCCAAACCCATCTAAACCCCTTCGAACACAACTGAACCGCTCTAAACCCCTCAGAACCCCTCCAAACCCCTGCACACGTTTGTGGACCCCTCTAAAGCCCTCTAATCCCCTCTAAACTCCTCTAAACCCCTCTAAACCTCTCCAAACACCAAATTCCTCTAAACCCAAATGAACCATTCTGAATCTCTAAACCCATCTAGACCCGTCAATACCCCTCTAAATCCCTCCAAACCCATAGGAACCCATCGGAACACCTCTAAACCATTCGAAAATTCTCTGTCTGCCTCTGAACGGCTCTGAAACCCTCGAAACCCTTCTAAACCACTCTAAACCACTCTGAAGGCCTCTCGACCCCTCTAATCCCCTCATCTCCCCTCTAAACAGCTATAGACACTTCTGAAACACTCTAATCCCCTCTAAACGCATCTAACCCCCTTTAAACCTCTCTAAACACCTGTAAACTCCTCTAAACCCAACTGAACATTTCAGAATCTCTAAACCCATCTAAATGGGCTTCAGATGTGTTTAGAATGGTTTAGAAGGGTTTAGAGGATTTCAGAACCGTATAGAGGCAGATAGAGGGTTTTCGAATGGTTTAGAGGTTTCCCGATGGGTTCCTATGGTTTTGGAGGGATTTAGAGGGGTTTAGACGGGTCTAGATGGGTTTAGAGATTCAGAAAGGTTCAATTGGGTTTAGAGGAGTTTACAGGTGTTTAGAGGTTTAGAGGGGTTTCGATGCGTTTAGAGGGGATTAGATTGGTTCAGAAGTGTCTAGATGCGTTTAGAGGGGATTAGAGGGGAGTAGAAGGGGTTTAGAGAGATTCAGATTTCGAGGGGTTTGGTCTGGTTTAGAGGGGTTTTGGACTGGTTTAGAGGGGTTTAATGATATTCATAGGGGTTGCAGATGGGTTTACAGGGCTTCAGGGGAGTTTAGAGACGTTTAGTAGAGATTAAAGCGGGGTTTAGAGTGTTTTAGCGGGTTTCGGAGGAGCTTAGAAAGGTTTAGAGGGCTCTCGAGGTGTTCCGAGGGGTTTAGATGGGTTTAGAAGGGTTCGGAGGGATTCAAAGAGGGTTGGACGGGTTTAGAGGGGTTTATTGGGGTCCAGAAGTGTTTAAAGGGATTTAGAGGGCTTCTGAGGGGTTTAGAGAGGTCCAGTTGTGTTCTAAGGAGTTTAGAGGGGTTTAGGCCGGTTTGGATGTGTTCAGAGTGGTTTGGAGGGATTTGAAGGGGTTTTGTGGGGTTAGAGGGGTATACAGGTGCCCAGAGGTGCTCACATGGGGTTGGAGGTGTCGAGAGCGGTTTCGAGGTGCTTAGATGTGTTTAGATGGGTTTCGAGTGGTTTAGATGGGTTTCGAGTGGTTCGAGGGGCTTAGAGAGGTTTAGAGTGATTCAGAGGGGATCAGATAGGTCGAGATGGGGCTTAGATGGGTTCAGAGGGGTCCAGAAGCGTTTGCAGGGGTTTGGAGGGATTCTGAGGGGTTTATAGCGGTTCAGTTGTGTTCGAAGGGGTTTAGATGGGTTAGGAGGGGCTCAACGGGGTTTAGAGAGGTTAGAGGGGTATACAGGTGTTCTGAGGTGCTCAGAGCGGTTTGGAGGGATTTATAGGGGTTTCGAGGTGATTAGAGGTGTTTAGATGGGTTCAGAGGTGCTTAGACGGGTTCAGATATGTTAGAGATTTATAGAGGGGTTTAGAGGAGTGTAAGGTGGATTATAGAGGTTTAGAAGGTTCAGAGGTGTTCAGATGTGTTTGGAGGGGTTTAGAGAGGCTCATAGTAGTGCAGTTGGTTCGGAGGGGTTTGGAGAGGCTTAAGAGGGGTTTAGAGGTGTCCAGAGATGTCCATGGGAGTTTAGATAGGTTTACAGGTGTTTAGAGGGGTTTCGAATAGTTTAGAGGTGTTTCTAGCACGTTTCTAGTGGTGTAAAGACGTTTACAAGGTTTTGGAGGTTTTTAGAGGGGTTTGGTGGGGTTAAGAAAGATTTTAGATGGGTTCAGAATGGTATATACGGGTTTAGTTGTTTGGAAGGGTTTAGAGGGGTTTAGAGGGGTTATGATGCGTTTAGAGGGGTTTAGAGGAATATTGATGGGCTTAGAGGGTTTTAGAGGTGTTTAGAGAGGTGTATGTGGGTAGAGACGGGTTCAGAGGGGTTTCGAGCAGTTTGGTGTGAATTAGAGGGGTTTTGAGGGGTTCAGAGTGGTTAAGAGGGGTTCAGATGAGTTTAGAGATGTTGAGAGCCGTTTATAGATGTTTTGATGTGTTTAGGGGTGTTTAGACTGGTTTAGATGGGTTAATATGTGTTGAGATTGGTTTAGAGGGGGTTAAAGGGGTTGAATGGGGGTTTAGAGGGGTTTAAAGGGGATAGAGGGGCTCAGAGGTGTTTGGAGGGCTTTAGATGACTTTGGAGGGATTTAGAGGGGTTTAGATGGGTTTAAAGGGGATTAGAGGGGGGTTTCGAGCGGCTTAGAGGGGTTCCTAACAGTTCAGAGTGAATTATAGGCTTTTAGAGGGGGTTTAGAGCGGTTCAGAAGGTTTCAGAGGTTTTCTGAGGGGATTAGAGGTGTTCAGGTGTTTGGAGGGATTCAGAGGAGTTTAGAGTGCTTTAGAAGGGTTTAGATATGTTTAGAGGTGATTAGAGGTGTTTAAGAGGGCTTTAGAGTGGTTTCGAGAGGTTTAGAGGAGTTCGGAGTTTTTAAAGAGGTTTAGAGGGGTTTCGGGGTTAGAAGGATTTAGGGGGTTTCAGATCCGTTCAGAGGGATACAGAATTTACATAGTTTAGATGTCTTTAGAGAGGTTTAGATAGATTTATAGGCCTTACAGTGGATTAGAGGGCTTTACAGGGGGTTTAAATATGTTCAGAGGGATTTAGAGGAGGTTTAGATGGTGTCAGATGTGTTCAGAGATTTTTAGAGAGGTTTAGAGGGCTTTCGAGGGTTTCGATGGGTTAAAGGGGGTTCATAGCGGCTCAGAAGAGTTTAGAAAGGTTGAGAGCGGTTTGAGACGTTGAGAGGTGTTTATGGGGGTTTAGAGTGGTTTAGATTAGTTAATATGTGTTGAGATTGGTTTAGAGGGGTTTAGAGGGGTTTGGAGGGGTTTAGACGGCTTCAGAGCGGTTTAGAAGGGTTTAGACGGATTTGTCAGGGGATTAGAGCGGTTTAGAGCGGTTTAGAGGGGTTCAGAGCACTTCAGAGGGAATTCGAGCGATTTAGAGGTTGTTTACATCGGTTTAGAATGTGTTTACAGCGGTTCATTGAGATTCAGAGATCTTTAGAGGGGTTTAGAGGTTTTTAGGGATCTGGAAGGGTTTAGATGGCTTTAGTGGTGTTCCGAGGTGGTTAGCGGTGTTTAGAGGGATTTAGAGTGATTTAGAAAGGTGTGCAGGGTTTCAGAGGTGCTCAGATGGGTTGAGAGGGATTTAGAGAGGTTTAGAGTGGTTCAGAGGGGTTTAGAGTGGTTGGGAGTGGTTTAGAGGGGATCAGAGGGGTTTAGAGGGGTTTTGATCTTTAGAGTGGTTCAGAGGCGGTCAGAATGTTTCAGCGGAGTTTAGAGTCGTTTAAAGGGGATTAGATGGCTTCACACGGGTTTAGAGGGGTTCAGATGGGTTTCGATTGTTTTGGAGGGGTTTAGAGGGGGTTAGTGGTGTTCAAGTGGGTTCAGTTATGTTTAGAGGGGGTTGCAGGGCACCAGAGAGGTTTGGAGGCGTTCGCAGATGTTCAGAGAGGTTTAGAGGCGTATCGATGGGGATTACAGTGGGGTTTAGAGAGGTTCAGAGGAGTGAGTTTGGAGCGGTTTAGAGGGTTTCAGATGCGTTTAGAGGGGTTTAGAGGGATTTAGATGTGCTAAAATGGTTTTAAAGGGGTTTAGTGGGGGTTGGATGGTGCTAGCGTGGTTTAGGCTGTTTAGAGGGATTCACAATGGTTCCGAGCGGTGTAAAGGGGTTAGGAGGAGTTTAGAGGGGTTCAGATGTGTTATGGGGTGTTTAGATGAGTTCAGAGGTGTTCAGAGCGGTTCAGATTGGTTTGGAGTGGTTTAGATGAGTTTAGGTATTGAGAGGCATTCAGAGGGATTCAGATTAGTTTAGATGGGGTTTATAGGGGTGCAGATGGGTTCATAAAGGGTTTAGAAGTGTACACAAGGGTTCATAGGGGCTCAAATTGGTTTCGAGGGTTTATAGAGGTGGAGAGGTGTTTGAAGGTGGTTAGAGCGGTTCAAGGGGCATTTGAGGGGTCCAGATGGTTCAGATGTTCTCGGACGGGTTTAGAGTGGCTTAGATGAGAGTTCAAAGTGTATACAGGTGTTGAAAGGGGTTCAGAGGTGTTTGGAGGGTTTACAGGTTGGAGAGGTGTTTAGAGGTGAATAGAGTGGTCCAGGGGTGTTTAGAGGGATTTGGATGAAGTTGCAGAGTTGTCGAGGTGGATTGATGGGTTTAGAAGGGTATAACGGGGTTTACAGGGGGTTAGAAGTGTTTAGAGGGGTTCAGAGATGTTCGGAGTTTTTAGAGATGTTTAGACAGGTTTAGAGGGGCTTAGAGCGTTTTAGACGAGGTTAGAGAGGGTCTTAGGGGTTTGGAGGGGTTTAGAGGGGGTTATAGTGGTTCAGACATTTTAGGGGTGTTTAGATGGGTTTAAAGCGGTTGAGAGGGGTTCAAAGGAGTTTAGCGGGGTTCAGACGTTTCCAGGGAGGTTTAGATGTGTTCAGAGGGGTTCAGATGGGTTCAGAAGGGGTTTAGTGGGATTTAGAGAAATGTAGAGGGGTTTAGATGGGTCCAGAGGCGTTTTGAGGTGTTTAGAGGGGTTTAGAGGGGTTTGGATAGTTTTGGGATGAGTCCATAAGTGTTTAGATTGGTTTAGAGAGATTCAGATGGGATTAGAGGTGTTCAGATGTGTTCGGAGCGGGTTAGAGGGTGGTTAGAGTGCCTTAGAGAGGTTTAGGGGGATTCATAGGGGTTTGTAGGGATTTGGAATGCTGTAAGAGGGGCATACAGTGGTGCAGAGGTGCTCCGATGGGTTCGGAGGGGTTGATAGGAGCTTGGAGGTGGGTAGAGGGGTTTAAAGGGGTTTGAGGGGGTTTATAGAGGTTTAGAGGGGTTTGAGGGATTGAGAGGCGTTTAGAGGGGGTTAGAGAGGTTTAGAGAATTTTAGACGGTTGTAGAGGGGTTCAGATCGGTGTAGAGGGGTTAGGAGGTGTTTAGAAATGTTGAGAGGTGTTCAGGCGTGCATTGAAGGGTTTCGAGAGGATTCGAGCGGTTTAGGGGGGTTTCAGCGTGTTTAAATGGGTTTCGATAGGTGGGGTTTGGAGAGGTTTAGAGGGATTAAGATGGGTTAGAGGGCTTCAGAGAGGTTCAGGGGAGTTTGGAGAGGTTTAGGGTTTCGAGCGGTTCAGAGGGGTTCAGAGATTTTCAGATGTGTTTAGAGGGCTTTCGAGGGGGTTCGAGTGATTTTGAGAGGCCTGTGGTTGTTTAGAGGGCTTTAGAGGGGTCTCGATGGGTTGGGGGTTGTTTATGGATGTTTAGAGGGGTTTAGAGGGGGTCAGAGACGTTTGGAGTAGTTTGGAGGGATTCAGAGGGGTCCAGAGGGGTTTCGAGGGGCTGAGTGGTTTAGGGATGTTTAGAGAGGTTCAGATGTGTTAGGAGGGTTTGGAGGAGTTTAAAGGGGTTAGATAGGCTTAGATGGGCTCAGAGTTGTTTGGAGGTGTTTAGAGGGGTTTATATTGTGTTAGCGGAGCATATAGGGGGTTCACAGGGGTTAAGAGGGGTTTGGAGTGTGCATAGTGGCTGGGAGGTGTTTAGAGGAGTTTAGAGGAGTTTAGAGTTGTTCAAGGGGGTTTAGAGGTGTTTAGATGGGGTTACAGGGGTTTAATGGAATTCACCAGCGCCTCTTCTTCCTGAGGAGACTAAAGAAGGTCCATCTCTCTCATCAGATTCTGGTGAACTTCTACCAATACACCATCGAGAGCATCCTTACCAACTGTACACAGATTGGTATGGCAACTGCTCTGTCTCCGTCCGGAAAGCACTGCAGAGGGTGGTGACAATTGCCCAACGCATCACCGATTCCTCACAGCCCTCCATTGAGTCTGTCCAAAGCAAGCGATGCCTGCGAAGGGCGCGCAGCATCGTCAAGGGCTGCTCTCACCCCAGCCACAGACTGTTAACCCTCCTACCATCCGAGAGTCCATGTCTCTCCGTTGCCGGGCCAGCAGGTCCAGGAACAGCTTCTTCCCTGCGGCTGTTACATTACTTAACTCTGTACCTCGGTGATTGTCAGTCAACCCCCCCCGCCCCCCCTACAGACACTCCTTCCACCAGAAAAAAATGAACTACTATGACAGTATGTACGTATATATATGTATTGCTCATATTCTATGTTCGCTCTTCCGGGGAGATGCTAACTGCATTTCGATGTCTCTGCACTGTACACTGCACAATGACAATAACGTTTGAATCTGAATCTGAATCTGAATCAGAGGGGTTTAAATGTGTTTTGTAGGGGTTAGATGAGTTTAGAGGGCTTGAGAGGTGTTCAGATTTGTTTAAATTTTTTTAGAGGGAGGTTTATAGAGAATTTTAGACAGGGTTAGAGGGGTTGAATAGGGGTTTAGACGTGTCCAGATGGATTGAGGGGTATTTAGAGGTATTTGGAAGGGTTTCGAAGGGGTTTCGAGTAGTTTACAAGAGTTTCGAGGCATTTAGTGGTGTTTGGAGGTGTTTCGAGGGGTTTAGATGGTGTTAGTAGGGGTGTGGAGGGGGTTAGAGGTGTTCAGACTAGTCCCGAAGGTTTCAGAGGGGTTTAGAGGGCATTGATGAATTTAGAGGGGTTCAAATATGTTCAAAAGGGGTTTAGAGGGGTTTAGAGGGGTTCAGAGGTGTTTAGAGGGATTCAGAAGTTTCAGGGGGTTTAGAGGGGTTCAGATGGGTTCAGAGAGGTGTAGGGGAGTGTTGATGTGTTTAGATGGGTCCAGAGGGGTTTTGTGGTGTTTAGAGTGGTTTAGTGGGTTCTGATGTCTTTTGAGTGGTTCAGAGGAGTTTGAAGGGGTTTAAACAGATTCAGAGGGGTCCTGACGTGTTTAGAGTGGTTTAGAGGGCTTTTGGGGGGTTTATTGTGGTTCAGATGTGTTCGGAGGTGGGTTAGAGCGTGTTTGGAGAGGCTTAGAGAGGTGTACGGGGGTTCAGAGGGTTTCAGAAGCGTTTGTAGGGATTTAGAGGGGTTTAGACGGAGGTTAGAGGGATATACAGTGGTGCAGAGGTGCTCAGGGGTGTTTGGAGGTGTTTGGATGTGCTTGAAAATGTTTAGATGGGGTTAGAGTGGTTTAGATGGGTTTAGAGAGGTTTGAGGGTGTTTTTAGTTTAGAGGAGATTAGAGGGGTTGAACGGTGTTTAGAGGTGTTTCGAGGAGTTTTGAGGGGTTTAGAGAGGTTTATAGAATTTTAGAAGAGTGTAGAGGGGTTCAGAGGTGTTCAGAGACGTGTGGAGGGGGTTAGGGGGATTCAGAGATGTCCAGAGAGGTTTCGAGTGGTTTAGATTACTGTTGTTCGGTTTAGAAGGTTGCAGATGTGTTCGGAGGGATTTAGAGGGGTTTAAAGGTGCTTATATAGGCTTAGAAGTGTTCAGAGTCGTTTGGAGGTGATTAGAGGGATTTAGATTGTGTTAGAGGGGTATATATGGGTTCATAGTGGCTCAGAGGGGTTTCGAGCGTTTGTAGTGGGTGAGAGGTGCCAAGAGGTATTTAGAGGTGTTCATGGGAGTTTAGAGGGGGTTTAGTGGGGTTCAGAGGAGTTCAGAGGTGTTCAGATGTGTTCAGGGGTATTTAAATGGGTTTAAAAGCGTCCAGAGGTGTGTGGAGGGGTTTAGAGGGGTTTAGGGGAGTTTAGAGGGTTTTATAGTGGTTTAGAATGGTGTGGATGAGTATAGAGGAGTTCAGATGGATTTGTTTAAATTTGTTTAGAGGTGGTTGGAAGTGTATAGATAATTTAAACAGGGTTAGAGGGGTTGAAGGGGGTGTAGACGTGTTCAGATGGGTTGAGGGGTATTTAGAGGTGTTTAGAAGGGTTTCGAAAGGGTTTCGAGGGGTTTACAGGAGTTTCGAGGCGTTTAGTGGTGTTTGCAGGGGTTTCGAGGGGTTTAGATGGGGTTTGGAGTGGCGTGGAGGGGTTTAGCGAGGTTCAGACGAGTCCCGAAGGTTTAAGAGGGGTTTAGAGGGCATTGCTGAGTTTAGAGGCGTTCAGATATGTTCAAAGGGGGTTTAGAGGGGTTCAGACTTGTTTAGAGGGATTCAGAAGTTCATGGGGTGTTTAGAGGGGTTCAGATGTGTTCAGAGGGGTTTAGAGGAGTTTAGAGGTGTTTAGATGGGTCCAGAGGGGTTTTCATGTGTTTAGAGGGGTTTAGTCGGTTCTGATGTGTTTTGAGTGGTTCAGAGGTGTTTGAAGGGGGTTTAAACAGATTCAGAGGGGTCCTGACGGGTTTAGTGTCGTTTTGAGGGCTTTTGAGGGGTTCATTGTGGTTCTGATCTGTTCGGAGGAGGGTTAGATCGTGTTTGGAGAGGCTTGGAGAAGTTTAGAATAGTTTGTAGGGATTTAGAGGGGTTTAGAGAGATGCTAGAGGGATATACAGTGGTGCAGATGTGCTCAGAGGTGTTTAGAGAGGTTTGGATGTGCTTGGAGATGTTTAGATGGGGTTAGAGTGGTTTAGATGGGTTTAGAGGGGTTTGAGGGGGTTTATAGTTTAGAGGAGTTTAGAGGGGTTGGGAGGTGTTCAGAGGTGTTTCGATGAGTTTAGAGGGGTTTGGAGAGGTGTATAGAATTGTCGACGAGTGTAGAGGTGTTCAGAGGTGTTCAGAGACTTTTGGAGGTGGTTAGAGTGATTCAGAGGTGTTCAGAGGGGTTTCGAGTGGTTTAGATTACTTGTGTTGGGTTTAGAGGGTTTCAGATGTGTTCGGAGTGATTTTGAGGGGTTTAAATGTGCTTAGATAGGCTTCGAAGTGTGCAGAGTAGTTTGGAGGTGACTAGAGGGGTTTATATTGTGTTAGAGGGGTAAACATGGGTTCAGAGTGGCTCAGACTGTTTGGAGCGTTTGTAGCGGGTGAGAGGTGCCATTATGGATTTAGAGGTGTTCATGGGAGTTTAGAGGGGGTTTAGAGGGGTTCAGATGAGTTCAGAGGGGTTTTGACGGGGTTAGATTGGTTCAAAGGGGTTCCGAGCTCAGATGGATCCAGAGGGGTTTGAAGGGGCTTAACGTTAGATCAAGGGGGTTTAGAGGGGGTGGAAGGTGTTTAGAAGAGCTTCAGGGCGGTTTCGAGGGGGTTAGCTGGGGATTAGAGGGGTTTAGAATGGTCTGGGTGGGTTTCGAGGGGTTTGGATGCGTTTAGTGTGGTTTAGAAGGAATTCGAGGGGTTCACAGTGGTTCAGAGGGTTTTGGAGGCGTTCGTATGGGTTTAGATGAGTTTCGACTTCTCTTAGAGTGGTTTAGTGGAGTTCAGAAAGGTTCAGAGAGATTCGGAGGGAATTATATGTGTTTAGAGGGGTACAGAGGGTTTAAACGGGGTTGGAGGGTTTTGAAGATCTTTAGACAGGTTTATATCATATTAGGGATTTATAGGGCTTCAGAGGTGTTCAGCTGGCTTAGAGGGGTTTAGAGGGATTTAGAGGCGTACAGAGTATTTTAGAGGAGCTTAGAGGGATTTAGATGCGTTTAGAGGGGTTTAAATGGATTTTCAGGGTCTAAGAAGGGTTTGGATGTTTCCAGAGGAGTCCAGCGGAGTTTAGACAGGTTTCGAGGAGTTTAGAGTGGTTTCAAGTGGTTTCGATGGGTTTCTAGTTGTTTTGCGGGGTTTCGAGAGTTTCTCATGGGTCAGAGGCGTTTAAAGAGGTTTTGAGGGGTTTATAGGGGTTCTGATGTGTTTAGAGGGGTTTAAAGTGTTTAGAGGGGTTTAGTGGTTCAGAGGGTTTCGTAGCGTTTTAGAGGGGACTAGTGATTAGGACGTGGAAGGTTTATATGTGTACGGACGGGTTCAGAGGAGCTTGGAGAGATTTGGAGGGATTTATAGTGACAGGGGGTTTCGAGGAGTTCAGAAGGGTGCAGAGCGTTTAGGGGGTTTGAAGTTTTCAGATGGGTTCAGAGGGGTTTAGAGGTGTTGATAGCGTTTTGGAGATGTTTAGAAGTGTTTAGAAGGGTTTGAAGTGGATTACAATACCAATACATTGCAATACCGTTTATTTGTCATTTGAACCTCACATGAAGTTCAAACGAAATTTGTTTTCTGCAGTCATACAAGAAAAGAACCAAGACACACAACCAACACAATTTACACAAACACCCAGTACAGTGAATCTCCTCTTCGTTGTGATTGAAGGCAAAAGCATGTCTCTCCCCTGCTCTCCATTCCTCTCCCGAAGTCAAAGTCAAAGCCCCAGGCGTGCGCTAGCAAGTCCCACGGCTACGTAAAGCCGCGCCGGGCGATGTAAAGCCGCGCTCCGGGTCTTGATGTTGGAGGCCCCAGCGGGCGCTAGCAAGTCCGTGGCCAATTAAAGCCGCGCAAGGCGGTGTAAGGCCCCGCTCCAGGTCACTCTCAACCCCGCAATTCGAGCGGGAGAAGTCGCAGTTGCCGGTGCCCCGCAAAGCAGTCTCCCACCGGGGACCCGCGAGGTCCCGGTGTCACCATCCACCACAGTCGGATCGCAGCCGCGCGCCACGCGATACCGCAGCTCTCCACGCTCCTACGTCGGCCAGCTCCACGATGGTAGGTACGCAGCTCTGCCGGCTCCGTAACTTGAGCTGTCGTTCCGGTTCGAGGCCGCTCCACGGTGCTAGGCCCCAACGGCAACGGAGACCCGACATGGAAATGTCGGGTCCCCGTGCAGGGAAGATATTTAAACGTTACACCCACCCACCCCCCCCGCCCCCCACACATATACAGTCAAAAACCCACCACAAATTGTACACTCAACAGGACAATAAAATAAAAAAGAGACTGACGGACTGCAGAGGCCGCTGCGACGTCTGTCGCGCCGCCAACCCAATTAGAGGAGTTAATATGTGTTTAGATTGGTGTAGAGGGGTTTAGATGGGTTTAGAGGTGCTCTGGTGGGGTTAGAGGGGTTAAACGGGTTTAGAGTGGTTTAGAGGGGTGCAGAGTTATTCAGAGGTGTCCGGAGGGGTTTCGATTGGTTTACAAGGGTTGAGAGGGTTTCACATGGGGTTTATAGAGGTTTAGAGGTGTTCAGAGGTGTTTAGAGGGGTTCAGAGACGTTTACAGGCGGTTGGAGCGACAGAGGTGTGTAGAGGGATTTAGAGGCGTTCATAGATGTGCAGAGGGGTTTAGAAGTGTTTAGAGAGGTTTAGAGGGGTTAAATGGTTTACAGGCAGTTGGAGCGACTTAGAGGTGTTTAGAGGGATTTAGAGGCGTTCATAGATGTTCAGAGGGGTTTAGAAGTGTTTAGAGAGGTTTAGAGGGGTTCAATGGTTTAGGGGAGTTTAGAGGGTATTAGAGGGGTTTAGGGATGTGCAGGTGGGCTTAGAGGGTTTAAAGGCGTCCAGAGATGTTCAGAGCGGTTTAGAGGGGTACAGATGTGTTCAGATGGGTGCGGAGGGATTTAGAGGAGTTTGGCGGGTATTAGAGGGGTTCAGAGGGGTTTATAGAGGTTTAGTTGTTTTGAGGGGTTTAGATGATTTTCGCGGGGGTGGTCAGAGGCGTTTAAATGGTTTCAGAGGGGTTCAGAGGGGGTTGGAGGGCTTAAGAGCTCTTTAGGTTTCGAGGGATGTAGGTTGGTTCAATTGTGTTCAGATAGTTTAGAGGTTTTCAGAGGGGTCCAGTGTGGTTTGGACGGTTTCGGACGGGTTTAGAAGTGATTAGAGCGGTTTTGAGAGGTACAGAGCAGTTCAGGGTGAATTAGAGTGGTTTCAAGGTGGGTTACAGCGGTTCAGAAGGGCTCAGAGAGGTTCCGATGGGTTTAGAGGTATTTAGAATGGTTTTGGTGGGTATAGAGGGGTTCAGTGATGTTCATAGTGGGTTAGAGGTGTTTTGAGGGGTTTATAGTGGTTTATATGGGTTTGGAGGGGTTCAGATGTGCTCAGAGGGGGTTGGAGTTGTACAGTGGGGTCCAGAGGGGTTCAGAGGGTTTTATATGGGGTTAGACGTATTTGGAGGGTTTCGAAATGTTTAGAGGGGTTTCCAGCTGGGTTCAAGTTCAAGTTCAAGATTATTGTCATGTGTCCCTGATAGGACAATTAAACTCTTGCTTTGCTTCAGCACACATAACCTAATAGCCATTGACAACAAAACACATGATTGAATAAACTGATTAAGAGCAAAATGACAGATAATGGGTTTTTAATGTTCAGAATTTTGTCCGAGCCAGGTTTCATAGCCTGATGGCTGTGGGGAAGTTGTTATTCCTGAACCTGGTCGTTGCAGTCTTCAGGCTCCTGTACCGTCTACCTGAAGGTACCAGGGAGTGAGTGTGTGGCCAAGATGGTGTGGGTCTTTGATGATACTACCAGCCTTTTTTGAGGTAGCGACTTCGATAAATCCCCTCGATGGAAGGAAGGTCAGAGCCGATGATGGACTGGGCAGTGTTTATTACTTTTTGTAGTCTCTTCCTCTCTAGGGCACTCAAGTTTCGGAACCAAGCCACGATGCAACCGGTCAGCATGCTCTCTAATGTGCACCTGTAGAAGGTATAGAGTGTCCTCCTTGACAAAACGACTCTCCGTAATCTCCTCAGGAAGTAGAGGAGCTGATGTGCTTTCTTGATAATTGCATCAGTGTTCTCGGTCCAGGAAATATCTTCAGAGATCTGCACGCCCAGGAATGTGAAGCTCTTGACCCTTTCAACCATTGACCCGTTGATATAAATGGGACTGTGGGTCCCCACCCTACTCCTTCCAAAGTCCACAATCAGTTCCTTGGTGTTGCTGGTGTTGAGGGCCAGGTTATTGTGCCGGCACCATATGGACAGTTGCTCAATCTCTCTTCTATACGCGGACTCATCCCCATCAATGATACGTCCCACGACAGTGGTGTCGTCAGCGACTTGATGATAGAGTTCGCACTATGACCGGCTACGCATTCATGAGTATAGAGGGAGTAAAGCAGGGGGCTGAGCACGCAGCCTTGAGGTGCTCCCGTGCTGATTGTTATCGAGTCTGACACATTTCCACCAATACGAACATACTGTAGTCTGTGGACGAGGAAATCGAGGATCCAATTGTAGAGGGATGCGCAGAGACACAGTTCTGCGAGTTCGGTGGGGATGATAATATTAAATTCCGAGCTGTAATCACTGAAGATATGAGTTCTTGTTGTCCAAGTAGTTCAGAATGGAGTGGAGGGCCAGCGAGATCGCATCCACCGTTGATCTGTTGTGGCGGTAAGCAAACTGCAGTGGGTCAAGGTTTTTGTTGAGGTAGGAGTTGATTTTCGCCATGATCAACTTCTCGAAGCACTTCATCACCACAGGCATTAGTGCCACGGGTCAGTAGTCATTGAGGCACGTCACCATACTCTTCTTGGGCACTGGAATAATTGATGCCCTTTTGAAGCAGGTGGGTACCTCAGACCTCAGTAGTGACAGGTTGAAAATGTCCGTAAAAACTCCAGCCAGTTGGTCCGCACAGATTTTTAGAACACGACCCGGTATACCATCAGGTCCAGGTGCTTTTCGGGGGTTCACCCCTCTGAAGGATTTCCTGACGTCGGCCTCTGTGACTGGTACTGAGATACCATCACATCGAATGGGGGTTCGGGAAGGCACATCAGTATTCTCCCTATCAAAGCGTGCGTAAAACGCATTGAACTCGTGAGGGAGTGATGTTTCGCCGACATTCGAGCTGACTCCTGGTTTCGCCTTGTAGGAGGTGATTGCATTCAGGCCCCGCCACAGCTGCCGAACATCTGTCTCATCCTCCAGCTTCGAGCAGAAGTCCCTTTTAGCCTTTTTGATGGCCTTACCAAGGTCGTATCTGGGCTTCTTGTAGGCCACTGGATCATCTGACATGAATGCCCGGTGTCTGGTCTTCAGAAGAGTGCGGATCTCAAAGTTCATCCAAGGTTTCTGATTGGGAAACACTTCGGCCCCCTCTCCCTACTGTCCTACTGGCCAATGTACAGTCCCTTGAAAACAAAGTGGAGGACTTAAGGGCAAGGCTGCTTTATCAAAGGGAGCTGAGGGAATGCTCTGTGTTCTGTTTTACAGATACATGGCTCACCCCCAGCTCCCCAGACTCAGCGTTCAAGCTTGAAGGGTTCTCCATCCACCGTATGGACCGTACACTGGCATCTGGGAAAGGGAGAGGAGCGGGCGTCTGCCTCATGGTCAATTCTGCGTGGCGCTCAGACGTGGCAGTCCTGTCCAACTCATGCTCTCCACATCTCGAACATCTGGCGGTGAAATGCCGTCCCTTCTACCTTCCAAAGGAATTCAACTCCATCATCCTGACCGCGGTCAACATCCCACCCCAGGCAGACGTCCGACTGGCACTGGCGGAGATGCACGTCGTGGTCAACAAACACCAGACGTCTTATCCCGAGGGAATTACCACCATTGCTGGGGACTTCAATAAGGCAAACCTAAAGAAATCACTCCCCAACTTCCACCAACATGTCTCCTGCTGCAACAGAGGACCTAACGCACTCGACCACTGCTACACCACCATCAATAATGCCTATCGCTCTATCCCTCGCCCTCATTTTGATAAATCAGACCATACCGCTGTGCTGCTTCTTCCTACTACAGGCAGCAATTAAAGAGCGCACCCCCAGAGGTGAGGACAGTACAGAGCTGGTCGGGGGGGGGGGGGGGGCCAGAGGAACAACTCCAGGACTGTTTGGATTCTATAGACTGGGAAATGTTCAAGGACTCGGCAACGGACTTGAACGAATACGCCACATTCATTACAGACTTCATTAAGAAATGCGTGGATGTGTTTAGAGGGGTTTAAAGGGTATAACCATATAACCATATAACCATATAACAATTACAGCACGGAAACAGGCCATCTCGACCCTTCTAGTCCGTGCCGAACACATAATCTCCCCTAGTCCCATATACCTGCGCTCAGACCATAACCCTCCATTCCTTTCCCATCCATATAACTATCCAATTTATTTTTAAATGATAAAAACGAACCTGCCTCCACCACCTTCACTGGAAGCTCATTCCACACAGCTACCACTCTCTGAGTAAAGAAGTTCCCCCTCATGTTACCCCTAAACTTCAGTCCCTTAATTCTCAAGTCATGTCCCCTTGTTTGAATATTCCCTACTCTCAGTGGGAAAAGCTTTTCCACGTCAACTCTGTCTATCCCTCTCATCATTTTAAAAACCTCTATCAAGTCCCCCCTTAACATTCTGCGCTCCAAAGAATAAAGCCCTAACTTGTTCAACCTTTCTCTGTAACTTAGTTGCTGAAACCCAGGCAACATTCTAGTAAATCTCCTCTGTACTCTCTCTATTTTGTTGACATCCTTCCTATAATTAGGCGACCAAAATTGTACACCATACTCCAGAATTGGCTTCACCAATGCCTTGTACAATTTTAACATTACATCCCAACTTCTATACTCAATGCTCTGATTTATAAAGGCCAGCACACCAAAAGCTTTCTTTACCACCCTATCTACATGAGATTCCACTTTCAGGGAACTGTGCACAGTTATTCCCAGATCCCTCTGTTCACCTACATTCTTCAATTCCCTACCATTTACCATGTACGTCCTATTTTGATTTGTCCTGCCAAGATGTAGCACCTCACACTTATCAGCATTAAACTCCATCTGCCATCTTTCAGCCCACTCTTCCAACTGGCATAAATCTCTCTGTAGACTTTGAAACTCTACTTCATTACCCGCAACCCCACCTATCTTAGTATCATCTGCATACTTACTAATCCAATTTACCACGCCATCGTCCAGATCATTGATGTACATGACAAACAACAGTGGACCCAACACAGATCCCTGTGGCACCCCACTCGTCACTGGCCTCCAACCTGACAAACAACCATCCACCATTACTCTCTGGCATCTCCCATTCAGCCACTGTTGAATCCATCTTGCTACTCCACCATTAATACCCAACCATTGAACCTTCTTAACCAACCTTCCATGAGGAACCTTGTCAAAGGCCTTACTGAAGTCCATATACACAACATCCACTGCTTTACCCTCATCTATTTCCCGAGTAACATCTTCAAAAAATTCAAGAAGATTAGTTAAACATGACCTTCCAGGCACAAATCCATGTTGACTGTTCCTAATCAGCCCTGTTTATCCAGATGCTTATATATATTATCTCTAAGTATTCTTTCCATTAATTTGCCCACCACTGACGTCAAACTAACAGGTCTATAATTGCTAGGTTTACTCTTAGACCCCTTTTTAAACAATGGAACAACATGCGCAGTACGCCAATCCTCCGGCACTATTCCCGTTTCTAATGACATTTGAAATATTTCTGCCATAGCCCCTGCTATTTCTACACTAATTTCCATCAATGTCCTAGGGAATATCCTGTCCGGACCTGGAGACTTATCCACTTTTATATTTCTCAAAAGTGTCAGTACTTCCTCTTCTTTGATCCTCATAGTTTCCATAGCTACTCTACTTGTTTCCCTTACCTCACATAATTCAATATCCTTCTCCTTGGTGAATACCGAAGAAAAGAAACTGTTTAATATCTCCCCCATCTCTTTTGGCTCTGCAGATAGGTGGCCACTCTGACTCTCTAATGGACCAATTTTATCCCTCGTTATCCTTTTGCTATTAATATAGCGGTAGAAACCCTTCGGATTTACTTTTACCTTACTTCCAAAGTAACCTCATATCTTCTTTTAGCTTTTCTAATTTCTTTCTTAAGATTCTTTTTACATTCTTTATACTCCTCAAGCACCTCATTTACTCCATGCTGCCTATAACTATTGTAGATCTCCCTCTTTTTCCGAACCAAGTGTCCAATTTCCCTTGAAAACCATGGCTCTTTACAATTTTACGATTTCCTTTCAACCGAACAGGGACATAAAGATTCTGTACTCTTAAAATTTCACCTTTAAATGTACTCCATTTCTCTTCCACATCTTTCCCATAAAACAAACTGTCCCAATTTACTCCTTTTAAATCCTTTCGCATCTCCTCAAAGTTAGCCTTTCTCCAATCAAACATCTCAACCCTAGGTCCAGTTTTGTCCCTCTCCATAATTATATTGAAACTAATGGTATTGTGATCACTGGACCCGAACTGTTCCCCAACGCATACCTCTGCCACCTGACCCATCTCATTTCCTAACAGGAGGTCCAGTACCGCCCCTTCTCTAGTAGGTACTTCTATGTATTGTTGCAAAAAACTATCCTGCACACATTTTACAAACTCCAACCCATCCAGCCCATTTACAGAATGTGTTTCCCAGTCTATGTGTGGAAAATTGAAATCTCCCACAATCACTACCTTGTGCTTACTACTAATATCTGCAATCTCCTTACATATTTGCTCTTCCAATTCTCGCTCCCCATTTGGCGGTCTATAATACACCCCTATAAGTGTTGCTACCCCTTTCCCATTTCTCAGTTCCACCCAAATAGCCTCCCTAGACGAGCCCTCTAATCTATCCTGCCAAAGCACTGCTGTAATATCTTCCCTGATAAGCAATGCAACACCTCCACCTCTTGCCCCTCCAATTCTATCACACCTGAAGCAACGACATCCTGGAATATTTAGTTTCCAATCGCTGCCCTCCTGCAACCATGTTTCACTGATCGCCACAACATCATACTTCCAGGTGTCAATCCAGGCTCTATGTTCATCCACTTTTCTTACAATGCTCCTAGCATTAAAATATACACATTTAAGAAACCCACCCTCTCTTATTCTCTGATTATTTTCTTTTTCTTCTCTCTCCCCTACATTTTGGGTCAGAGTGCTACCATTCTCTGCCCCCTGCTTCACACACTGACTGCTAGCTTTCCCAATTTGAGTCCCTCCCCCCAACCATACTAGTTTAAAGTCTCCCCAGTAGCCTTTGCAAATCTCCCCGCCAGGATATTGGTCCCCCTTGAGTTCAAGTGCAACCCGTCCTTTCTGTACAGGTCGCACCTTCCCCAAAAGAGGTCCCAATGATCCAGAAACTTGAATCCATACCCACTGCACCAGTCTCTCATCCACGCATTTATCCTCCACCTCGCTCCATTCCTACTCTCACTGTCGCGTGGCACAGGCAGTAATCCTGAGATTGTTACCTTTCCAGTCCTTCTCCTTAACTCTCTACCTAACTCCCTAAATTATTCTTTCAGGACCTCTTCTCTTTTTTTACCTATGTCGTTGGTACCTATATGCACCACAACCTCAGGCTCCTCTCCCTACCCATTTCAGGATTTCTTGGACACGTTCAGACACATCCCTGACCCTGGCACCAGGGAGGCAAACTACCATCCGGGATTCCTGTCTGCGTCCACAGAATCGCCTATCCGACCCCCTGACTATAGAGTCCCCTATTACAATTGCACTCCTCTTCTTTTCCTTACCCTTCTGAGCAACAGGACCGGTCTCTGTGCCAGAGGCCCGGCCGCTGTCGCTGCCCCCAGGTAGGCTGTCTCCCCCACCCTTACTCAAACACGAGTACTTATTTTCAAGGTGTACAGCCACCGGGGTACTCACCAGTCCCTGCCTCTGCCCATTGCCCGTCCTAACTGTGACCCAGTTTTCTGTCTCCCGTGGTCTTGGAGTGACCACCTCCCTGTAACTCCTTTCTATGACCTCCTCGCTCTCCCTGAGCAGACAGAGGTCATCGAGTTGCTGCTCCAGGTTCCTAACGCGGTCCCTTAGGAGCCCCATCTCGACGCACCTGGCGCAGATGTGGACGTCTGGCGAGCACTCAGACTCCATGACCTCCCACATCTGACATCCAGAACAGTAAACTGCCCTGGCCCTCATTCTCCCCTTTATCCGAATACAATAAAGCCTTACCCGGGATACAAGCCAATCAGCTGCTTCCTCTGATCCTCTTCCACCAATCAGAGGCTTCCACCAGAATCCTTCTCTGGAAGTGAGATGGAACGTTACAGATTTGTGTACACTTACAGCTCCAGGCAACTCCTCCTCTCACCAACGGCTCCCCGGGCCTCTGTAGAAGCAAACCCCGCGCTGTATTTATACTTACAGCTCCAGGTAACTCCTCCTCTCACCAACGGCTCTCCGGGCCTCTGTAAACGCAAGCCCCGCGCTGTTTTTATACTTACAGCTCCAGGCAACTCCTCCTCTCACCAACGGCTCCCCGGTATTAGAGAGGTGAGAGATGTGCAGGTGGGTTTAGAGGGTTTAAAAGCGTCCAGAGATGTTCAGAGCGGTTTAAAGAGGTTCAGTTGTGTTCAGATGGGTGCGGAGGGGTTTAGATGGGTTAGGAGGGTTTTAGAGGGGTTCAGATTGGTTTATAGATGTTTAGTTGTTTTGAGCGTTGTGCATGATTTTAGCGCGGGGCAGAGTCGTTTAAAGGGTTTCAGAGGGGTTCAGATGGGGTTGGAGGGCTTAAGAGGTCTTTAGGTTTCGAGGGATTTAGGTTGGTTCAGTTGTGTTCAGATAGTTTAGATGTTTTCAAAGGGGTCCAGTGTGGTTTGGACGGGTTCGGACGGGTTTAGAAGTGATTAGAGCGGTTTAGAGAGGTTCAGAGCAGTTCATGGTGAATTAGAGTTGTTTCAAGGTGGGTTACAGCGGTTCAGAAGGGCTCAGTGAGGTTCAGAGGGGTTTAGAGGTGTTTAGAATGGTTTGGATGGGTTTGGATGGGTTTAGAGGGGTTCAGTGGTGTTCAGAGTGGGTTAGAGGTGTTTTGATGGGGTTAGAGTGGTTTATATGGGTTTGGAGGGGTTCAGATGTGCTCAGTTGGAGTGGTCCAGAGGGGTTCACAGGGGTTTATATGGGGTTAGACGTATTTGGAGGGGTTCGAAGTGTTTATAGGGGTTTCCAGCTGGGTTCAAGTTCAAGTTCAGTTTTATTGTCATGTTTCCCTGATAGGACAATGAAACTCTTGGTTTGCTTCACAACACATAACATAATAGGCATTGATTACAAAACACATGAATGAATAAATTGATTAAGTGCAAAATGACAGATAATGGGTTATTAATGTTCCGTGTTTTGTCCGAGCCAGGTTTCATAGCCTGATGGCTGTGGGGAAGTAGCTATTCCTGAACCTGGTCGTTGCGGTCTTCAGACTCCTCTACCGTCTACCTGAAGGTAGCAGGGAGATGAGTGTGTGGCCAGGATGGTGTGGGTCTTTGATGATACTACCAGCCTTTTTGAGGTAGCGACTTCGATAAATCCCCTCGATGGAAGGAACGTTAGAGCCGATGATGGACTGGGCAGTGTTTACTACATTTTGAAGTCTCTTCCTCTCCAGGGCACTCAAGTTGCCGAACCAAGCCACGATGCAACCAGTCAGCATGCTCTCTAATGTGCATCTGCAGAAGTTATAGAGAGTCCTCCTTGACAAACCGACTCTCCGTAATCTTTTCAGGAAGTAGAGGAGCTGATGTGCTTTCTTGATAATTGCATCAGTGTTCTCGGACCTGGAAATATCTTCAGAGATCTGCAAGCCCAGGAATGTGAAGCTCTTGACCCTTTCAACCATTGACCCGTTGAAATAAATGGGACTGTGGGTCCCCATGCTACTTCTTCCAAAGTCCACAATCAGTTCCTTGGTTTTGCTGGTGTTGAGGGCCAGGTTATTGTGCTGGCACCATATGGACAGTTGCTCAATCTCTCTTCTATACTCGGACTCATCCCCATCAATGATACGTCCCACGACAGTGGTGTCGTCAGCGAACTTGATGATGGAGTTCGCACTATGACCGGCTACGCAGTCATGAGTATAGAGGGAGTAGAGCAGGGGGCTGAACACGCAGCCTTGAGGTGCTCCCGTGCTGATTGTTATCGAGTCTGACACATTTCCACCAATACGAACAGACTATGGTCTGTGGAAGAGGAAATCGAGGATCCAATTGCAGAGGGATGCGCAGAGACCCAGTTCTGCGAGTTTGGTAACCAGCTTGGAGTGGATGATAGTATTGAATGCCGAGCTCTAATCAATGAACATATGACTTTTTGTTGTCCAATTGATCCAGAATGGATGGAGGACCAGCGAGATCGCATCCACCGTTGATCTGTTGTGGCGGTAAGCAAACTGCAGTGGGTCAAGGTTTTTGTTGAGTTAGGAGTTGATTTTCGCCATGATCAACATCTTGAAGCACTTCATCTCCACAGGCGTTAGTGCAACGGGTCAGTAGCCATTGAGGCACGTCACCTTACTCTTCTTGGGCACTGGAATAATTGATGCCCTTTTGAAGCAGGTGGGAACCTCAGACCTCAGTAGTGACAGGTTGAAAATGTCCGTAAAAACTCCAGCCGGTTGGTCCGCACAAATTTTTAGAACACGACTCGGTATACAATCAGGTCCAGATCCTTTTCGGGGGTTCACCACTCTGAATGATTTCCTGACGTCGGCCTCTGTGACTGACACTGAGATACCATCACATCGAATGGGGGTTCTGGAAGGCACATCAGTATTCTCCCTATCAAAGTGTGCGTAAAACGCATTGAGCTCGTGAGGGAGTAATGTTTCGCCGACATTCGAGCTGACTCCTGGTTTTGCCTTGTAGGAGGTGATTGCATTCAGGCCCCGCCACAGCTGCCGAACATCTGTCTCATCCTCCAGCTTGGAGCAGAAGTCGCTTTTAGCCTTTTTGATGGCTTTACCAAGGTCGTATCTGGACTTCTTGTAGGCCACTGTTTCATCTGACATGAATGCCCGGTGTCTGTTCTTCAGGAGAGTGCGGATCTCAAAGTTCATCCAAGGTTTCTGATTGGGAAACACTTCGGCCCCCTCTCCCTACAATCCTACTGGCCAATGTACAGTCACTTGAAAACAAAGTGGATGACTTAAGGGAAGGCTGTTTTATCAAAGGGAGCTGAGGGAATGCTATGTGTTCAGTTTTACAGAGACATGGCTCACCCCCTGCTCCCCAGACTCAGCGGTCCAGCCTGAAGGGTTCTCCATCCACCGCATGGATCGTACACTGGCATCTGGGAAAGGGGGAGGATGGGGCGTCTGCCTCATGGTCAATTCTGCGTGGTGCTCAGACGTGGCAGTCCTGTCCAACTCCTGCTCTCCACACCTCGAACATCTGGCGGTGAAGTGCCGTACCTTTTACATTCCAAGGGGATTCAACTCCATCATCCTGGCCGCGGTCAACATCCCACCCCAGGCAGACGTCCGACTGGCACTGGCGGAGATGCACGCCGTGGTCAACAAACACCAGACGTCTTACCCCGTGGCATTTACCACCATTGCTGGTGACTTCAATAAGGCACATCTAAAGAAATCACTCCCCAACTTCCACCACCATGTCTCCTGCTGCAACAGAGGACCTAACACACACGACCACTGCTACACCACCATCAATAATGCCTATCGCTCTATCCCTCGCCCTCATTTCGGGAAATCAGACCATACCGCGGTGCTGCATCACCCTACATACAGGCAACAATTAAAGAGCGCACCCCCAGAGGTGAGGACAGTACAGAGCTGGCGAGGGGGGGGGGGGGGGGAGGAACAACTCCAGGACTGTTTGGAATCTGTAGTCTGGGAAATGTTCAAAGACTCGGCAACGGACTTGAACGAATACGCCACAGTCATTACAGACTTCATTAAGAAATGCGTGGATGTGTTTAGAGGGGTTTAAAGGGTATTAGAGAGGTGAGAGATGTGCAGATGGGTTTACAGTGGTTAAAGGCGTCCAATGAAGTTCAGAGCGGTTTAGAGATGTTCAGCTGTGTTCAGCATGGTGCGGAGGGGTTTAGAGGGGTTAGGCGGGTTTTAGAGCGGTTCAGATTGGTTTATAGAGGTTTAGTTGTTTTGAGGGGTTTGAATGAATATAGCGGGGCGTCAGATGCGTTTAAAGAGTGTCAGAGGGGTTCAGAGGGGGATGAAGGGTTTTAGAGGTCGTTAGGTTTCGAAGGATTTAGGTTGGTTCAGGTGTGCTCAGAGAGTTTAGATGTTTTCAGAGGGGTCCAGTGTGGGTTGGACGGGTTCGGACAGGTTTAGAGGGGATTAGAGCGGTTTGGAGCGGTTTAGAGACGTTCAGATCAGTTCAGGGTGAATTAGAGTGGTCTAATAGTCGGTTACAGCGGTCCAGAAGGGCTCATAGAGGTTCCGAGGAGTTTAGAGGTGTTTGCAATGGTTTGGAGGGGTTTAGTGGGGTTAAGTGGTGTTCAGAGTGGATTAGAGTGGCCCAGACGGGTTCAGAGGTGTTTATATGTGGTTAGACGTATTTGGAGGGTTTCAGGCTGGGTTTTATGTGTGTAGAGGAGTTTACAGGGGGTTTAGAGGGGTTTGATGCGGTTTAGATCGGGTTCGAGGGGTGTCGATGCGTTTAGAGTGGTTTCAACAGGTTTCGAGGGGTTTCGAGTGGTCCAGATGGTTATGAGGGGTTTGGAGTAGTTAAGAGTTGTTCGGTGAGGTTTACAGGAGTTCAGGGTGGTTTAAAGGGTTTAGAGGGGTTGAGAGCGGTTTAGAGCGATTTAGATGTCTTTAGACAGGTTTCGAGGGATTTAGATTGGTTCAGGAGTGTTCAGATATTTTAGCGGTTTTTAGAGGGGGTCGGAGTGGTTTGGACGGGTCTCTGTCTGACAGGGGGTTGGAGGGAGTTGACATGGGCTTAGAGGCATGGGTTTACAGGAGTTTACAGGTGTTTACTTGGATTTACAGGAGATTAGAGGGGTTTTGAGGGGTTTAGAGGGGTTTACAAGGGCGTACAGGTGTTTGAGGGGTTTAGATTGATTTACAGTGGTTTAGAGATGCTGAGAGGGGTTTAAAGGGATTTACAGTTGGTTGCGGGGATTTAGATGTGTTTAGAGGGGTCTGGAGTTGTTTATATGGGTTGGATGTGTTTAAATGGGTTTAGAGGTGGTTAGAGATGTGTCGTGGGGTTTTGAGGGGCTTTGATATGTTTGGAGGGTTTACAGTTGTTTAGTTGCATTTACTGTTATTTACATGGGGTTTACAGAGGTTTAGAGGGTTTTTCAGCGGTTTACAGGGGGGTTAGAGTGGTATGGAGGGGTTTACAGGGGGTGTAGGTGAGTTTACTCGGGTTTTCAGCAGTTACTATAGGATAGACAGGTCTGGAGAGGTTTATATGGGTTTTCAGGTGTCCCGATGTGTTGACATGATGTTAGAGGGGTTTACATGGGTTTACTGGGGTTTACATGTGTTTAGAGGGGGTTTGGATGTGTTTAGCGGTTTACAGGGAATTTAGCCGGATTTGGAGGGGGATTCGATGGGTTTAGATGGGCTTACATGCTTTACATGGGTTTACAGGTTTTTAGAGGGACAAAGCGGTTTCGAGTGGTTTAGAGGGGTTTATTGGTTTAGACACATTTAGATACGTTTAGTGGGATTTAGAGGTGTGTACAAGGGGTTTACAGCGGTTTTGAGGGGTTTAGAACGGTTTATATGAGTTTAGCCGTGTTTGTAGCGTTTTAGCGGGGTTTGGACGGGTTTAGAGGTGTCTGGAGTTGTTTGAATGGGTTTGGTGGAATTTAGAGGGGTTTTAGAGAATTTAGAATTTAGAGGGAATTTAGAGACAGATGTTCGGCAGCTGTGGCGGGGCCTGAATGCAATCACCGGGTTTTGCAGGCGTTTTCAGGGGGCTTTCGACGGGTTTAGATGGGTATAGAGGTTTTTCGAGTGGTGTCGATCCGGTATCGGGGCTATTTGAGGGAGTTAGAGGGATTTCGATGGGTTACAGGGGTTGAGAGGGGTTTAGAGGCGTTTGGAGGTGTTTAAAGTTGTTTAGGGGGGTTCAGATGTGTTTAGAGGGCTTGAGAGGGTTATAGGTGGAGTTTAGAGCGGTTTAAAAGGGTTTAGATGGGTTTACAAGGGTTTTCATGGGTTTTACAGGGGTTTACAGGGGGTGTAGATGGGTTTATACATGTTTAAAGTGGGTTTCAGATGTTTCGACGTGTTTACAGGGGTGTAGATATATAAAATAGGTTTGCAGGGCTTTACCGGGGTTTAAAAGGGTTTACGTGTGTTTAGAGCGGTTCTCATTGGTTTACAGGCGTTTAGAGGGGTTTAGAATGGGTTTAGTGGTTTAGAGAGGATTAGATGTGTTTACAGGTGTTTAGAGGCTTTTGCGGGGGTTTAGAGAGGTATGGATGGAGTTACATGGGTTTAAAGCTGTGGTATGTGCGGGGGTTTAAGGAGGTTTGAAGGGGGGTTCAGGTGTGTTCAGGTGTTTACATGGGTCTACAGATGTTTACCGGTGTTGACAATGGTTCACTGGGGTTTACAGAAGTTTAGAGGCGTTTGCGGGGGTTTAGAGAGGTATGGATGGAGTTACATGGGTTTAAAGCTATGGTATGTGCGGGGGTTTAAGGAGGTTTGAAGGGGGGTTCAGGAGTTTTCAGGTGTTTACATGGGTCTACAGAGGTTTACCGGTGTTGACAATGGTTCACCGGGGTTTACAGAGGTTTAGAGGCGTTTGCGGGGGGTTTAGAGATGTGTACATGGTTTTAAAGGGGTTTAGAGGGGGTGGCAAGGTTTAGAGCGGTTTGGAGTGGTTTACAATGGTTAAACATGTTTGGAGGGGTTTACAGGGGGTTTTCATGGGATTTCAGTGTTCCACAGAAATGTTCAGTGGTCTACAGATTTTACAGTGGTTTACACGGGGTATACAGGGGTTTACAGAGGTTGAAAGTGATTTAGCTGTTTAGAGGGGTTTGGAGAGGTTGCTGGGGATTGGCATGAGTTTAGAGGGGTTTACACGGGGTTTGAGTGGTTCAGAGAGGATTAGAGGGCTTAGAGGAGTTTAGAGGGGTTTCTATAGGTGTTCAGAATTATTTAGAGGTGTTTAGAGGGTTTTACAGGGGTTTACATGGGGTTAGAGGGCGATAGATAGATAGATAGATAGATAGATAGATAGATAGATAGATAGATAGATAGATAGATAGATAGATAGATGGATGGATGGATGGATGGATGGATGGATGGATGGATGGATGGATGGATGGATGGATGGATGGATGGATGGATGGATGGATGGATGGATGGATGGATGGATGGATGGATGGATGGATGGATGGATGGATGGATGGATGGATGGATGGATGGATGGATGGATGGATGGATGGATGGATGGATAGATAGATAGATAGATAGATAGATAGATAGATAGATAGATAGATAGATAGATAGATAGATAGATAGATAGATAGATAGATAGATAGATAGATAGATAGATAGATAGATAGATAGATAGATAGATAGATAGATAGATAGATAGATAGATAGATAGATAGATAGATATAATTTAATTGCCACACAACCAAGGTCGGTGGAATTTGGGTTGCCAGCAGCGGTACAGTAATAAAGAACACACAACCACAATAACAATTTTACACAAACATCCACCACATCATTCATCACTGTGGTGGAAGGCACATAACTTGGCCAGTCCTCCTCCATTTTTCCCCGTGGTCGGGACCTCCACCCTCCACAGCCGTTGCTGCAGGCGTCCAGATGGTAAGGGACAAAGTCAAAGTCAAGGTGAGTCCAGGATCGTCTCTTCCCAACCAGAGACCGCGGCTTCAGGCTGGTGTAGGCTGGGGAGATGGTAAGTCCATGCCACACCCGCGGTAGAAGACGGCCGCGGGCCGGCGGTGGAAGCTTTTTCTTCCCCCCGGGTCCTCCACGAGGGATCCCGAGTTGTAGATGCCGCACCAGTTGGAGTTCTGCAGACCGCGGCTTCAGGCTGCCGGCTGCCGCGGACCAGCGTAACGGAGCGCTCCCCTCCCGCGAGCCCCAGTGAGGTCTCACCCGCTCCGCGCCGAGAGTCCACGCTGCGCCCGCCGCTGAAGCTCCGGGCGCGTCTCCGGGAAAGGCCGCCCGATCCTCGATGTTAGGCCACGGGGGAGGCGACCTGGAAAAAGTCGCCTCTCCATGGAGGAGGCGGCCGAAACGGTTTCCCCCTTACAGCCCCACACCACCCCCCACACAAAACACACAAAGAAACATTAAAAACAGACTTCTAAATATACAAAAAAATAAAACAAATTGAAAAAAACGGACACGCTGCCGACAGGCTGCTGCAGTGCAGCGCCCCCTTCCCTTTAGAGGGATTTACAGGTGGTTGGAGGGGATTATAGGGGTTTTTGGCGTGTTTAAATGGGTTTAGAGGGGTTTCAATGGGGTTAGAGGGGTTTGGAGCTGTATAGAGTGGTTTTGAGGGGGGTTTGAGTTGTTTAGAGGGGTTAGAGTGGGTGAGATGCGTTCACTAGTGTTTACGTGAGTTTGCAGGGGTTTATAGGGATGTAAAGTGGTTTAAAGGGCGTTTAGAGTGGTTCGAGGGGCTTACAGGGGATTTAGGTGAGTAAAGGGGTTTACAGCAGTTCGCAGGTGTTTAGAGTGGTCTAGAAAGGTTTAGAGGGGTTGACAGGGGGTTTAGAGCGGTTTACGGGGGTTTAGCAAGTAAGTATGTTATATTTATATAGCATTTCATGTTGAACGTTGAACTCAAAGTGCTTTACAGAGAATAAATTAGATTACCATACATCCATATAAAAGAAAAAAGAAAAAAAACATTCAATACACTATAGGATTCAACATGAACGTACGCGCTCAGCAGAATCAACGTTTTCCACTGTGAGGGATGGCACCAAAAAAGTCCAGTCCTCCTCTTTTTATTCCACGCGAGGTCGGGTCCTATTTGAGGTCTCCGGAGCCCGTCGCCGCAACGGCGGCCCGATGTTATAGGCCCTCTTGCCGGGAAGATGGAACCCCGGCGTCGGGTGAACACTCCTCGGCGTTTTGGAATGTCTGGAGCGGCCGATTCCTCCCCGGACACTGCGGGTCCCGAAGTCTTCAGGGCGCGCTGGTCGGAGCTCCGACTCTGGCGCTCTCGGATCCCAGGCTCAACGGTGTTTTAAATCCAGCGCCGCCTCCGGCTGGATGCCCTTATGCACAGCTCGTCGCATGCTGGTGTCGGCGGTCACAGCACTCCGGAGCTTTCCGCACGGCGACCCGGGTAGGGCATAGCCCGCTCCTTGATGGTGACCCAGCGCTGTGTCGCCACCGATGCTGTAGTCCCGGCCTATCCCGGAAGGAAACGCCGCTACAGTCCCGAAGGTAGGCCGCACGGAGAGGGCGACGATGCGATTCGGAGGAAAAACCGCATCTCCGAAAAGGTAGGACTGAGAAAATACACCCCCCCTCCCTCTCCTACCGCAACATAAAAAGATTAGACCTCCAAATTAAAAGTTTCTAGACACTAAAAATGTCGAGGGGTTTAGAGGTGTTTAGAAGTGTTTAGAGTTGTTTAGACGGTTTCAGAGTTATTCTGAGGGATTTGGACGGGTTTAGCGTTGGTCAGAGGGGACCTGAGGGATTTAGACGCGTCCAGAGGCGTTCAGAGGGATTCAAATTGGTTTAGATGGGTTTAGATAGGATTTAGAGGGGTTTAGAGTGGTTTAGAGGGGTTAGAGGCGTTTAGCGGGTTGTATAGGGGTTTCGACGGGTTTAGAGGGGTTTCGAGTTTAGATTGGTTCGAGGGGTTATTGAGGGGATTGTGGGGCTTAGAGGGGTTTCGAGGGATTAGAGGGGTTTAGAGTGGTTTAGATGGGTTTGATGAGGTTCAGATGGGTTTGGAGGTGTTCAGAGGAATTGAGGACAGGAGCGGATTATGGGGGTTTCCAGTGGTTTAGAGGGGTTTGGAGGTGTTCATAGGGTTTCAGAGAGGATTACAGGGGGGTTTAGAGGGGTTTAGAGTGGTTTGAGTGCGCTTAGAGAGATTCAGAGGGGTTCAGAAATGGTCAGAGGGTTTCAGATGTGTTTAGAGGGGTTGAGAGTGGTTCAGCGATGTTTCGAGAGGTTTAGATGGGTTTAGAAGGGTTTACATAGTTTTACTGGGTTTCCGAGGGTTTTAGAGTGGTTTTCAGGCGGTTCAGATGTGTGTATAGGGGGTTTAGAGGGGTTTGGAAGGGTTTACATTGGGTCAGAGGTGTTCAGAAGTGTTCAGAGGGGTATAGCGGGATTAAGTTGTGTTTAGAGGTGTTCAGAAGCATTTGGAGGGGTTTAGATGGGTTTAGAGGGGGTTAGATGGGGCTAGAGATGGTTAGTGGTTCAAAGGGGTACAGAGGGGAATCTATTGGATTAGAGCCGTTCAGAGGGGTTCAGAGGAGTTTAGTGGGGTTTGGTGGGGTGTAGTGTTCAGAGGGGTTCAGGGGGATAAAGAGAGGTTTAGAGGCGCTTGGAGGGGTTTATAGGTGTTTAGAGGTGGTCAGAAGGGTTCAAAATGGTTCAGAGGTGTTTAGAGGGACGTCTGCGATAATTGCGAGACTGGAGATAAAAGTACGAGCCTGCTACGGAAAGTGCGAAAATTGCGAGCGTTGCGCAAAAATGTGCGATGTGCGAGCCTGGTGTAAAAAGTACCAGCCTACTGCGAAAGCTGCGAACCTCGTCTGCAAACTACGAGCCGGGCTCACAAGCTGCCTGGTGCAAAAAGAGCAAGCCTCAGTAAATGAGGAATTGGGGAAGGGCACTCATAAATGGGTAATTAGGAAGCGCAGCATTAAATGGTGAACTAGGGCAGGACACCAATAAATGGGGATTTAGGGGATGGCACCAGTAAACCGGAAATTAGGAGAGAGTAAACAGTGGCACAGCTGCCTCACGTTCAGAGACCCGGGTTCGATTCCGCACGGTTTGTAAGTTCTGTCCGTGACTGCGTGGATTTTCTTCAGAGATGCTGCCTGTCCCGCTGGTTATATCTGTGTTTCTCAGCTAAAGCAATCCAGCTCGGAAGTACAACGGTAGAGTTGCTGCCTTACAGCGCCAGAGTCGCGGGTTCAATCCCGACCAAGGGTGCTGTATGTATGGAGTTTGTACGTCCTGCCCCTGACCGCGTGGATTTTCTGCGACATCTTCGGTTTCCTCCCAATCTCCAAAGTAGGATAGATTTGTAGATATACAGGTTTACATGTAATTTATCCCCAGTGCGTGTAGGACATCGATAATGTGTGGGGATCGCTTGTCAATGCGGACTCGCACTGTTCCTTTTCGAAACACTTTTTCTCCAGAGAAGCTGTCTGTCACGCTGGGTTACTCCAGCATTGTGTTTCTATCTTCGGTTGAAACCATAATCTGAAGCTCCATCCTGTGCGAAGCGGTTCTTAAGTCTGGACATTTCAGAGGTTTAGAGGGGTATAGACGGGGTTGTATGAGTATTGAGGAGGTTTAGCGGGGTTTACATGGGTTTATAGGGGGTTTAGAGTGGTTTAGAGCGGTTTCGAATGGTTAAGAGGGGTTGCAATGGGTTTAGAGGGTTTAGTGGGTTTTGGGGGGCTTAGAGAGGTTTAGAGTTGTTTAGACGGGTTAGATGGGCTTAGATATGTGTATAGGGTTTGAGAGGCGCTTGGAAGGGCTTAGAGTGTTTAAGAGGTATTTAGTGGGGTTACGAATGATTCAGACGGGTTTAGAGTGGGGTCGAACGGTGCGAGGGGTTTCGATTGGTTTCGATCGGGTTAGAAAGGTCGAGGGGTATATACTGGTTTAGAGGGGTTAGAGGGGTTTAGAAAGGGTTAGAGGGGTTTCGAGGCGTTTAGAGGGATTCATAGAAACATAGAAACATAGAAAATAGGTGCCGCAGTAGGCCATTCGGCCCTTCGAGCCTGCACCGCCATTCAATATGATCATGGCTGATCATCCAACTCAGTATCCTGTATCTGCCTTCTTTCCATACCCCCTGATCCCTTTAGCCACAAGGGTCACATCTAACTCCCTCTTAAATATAGCCAATGAACTGGCCTCAACTACCTTCTGCGGCAGAGAATTCCAGATATTCACCACTCTCTGTGTGAAAAAGGTTTTCCTCATCTCGGTCCTGAAAGATTTTCCCCGTATCCTTAAACTGTGACACCTTGTTCTGGATTTACCGAACATCGGGACCAATCTTCCTGCATCTAACCTGTCCAAACCCTTAAGAATGTTGTAAGTTTCTATAAGATCCCCCCTCAATCTTCTCAATTCTAGCGAGTACAAACCGAGTCTATCCAGTCTTTCTTCATATGACAGTCCTGACATCCCAGGAATCAGTCTGGTGATCCTTCTCTGTACTCCCTCTATGGCAAGAATGTATTTCCTCAGATTAGGAGACCAAAACTGTACGCAATACTCCAGGTGTGGTCTAACCAAGACCCTGTACAACTGCAGTAGAACATCCCTGCTCCTATACTCAAATCCTTTTGCTATGAATGCTAACATACCATTCCCCGTCTTCACTGCTTGCTGCACCTGCATGCCTACTTTTAATGACTGGTGTACCATGACACCCAGGTCTCGTTGCATCTCCCCCTTTCCTTATCGGACACCATTCAGATAATAATCTACTTTCCTGTTTTTGTCATCAAAGTGGATAACCTCACATTTATCCACATTATACTGCATCTGCCATGCATTTGCCCACTCACCCAGCCTATTCAAGTCACCTTGCAGCCTCCTAGCATCCTCCTCACAGCTAACACTGCCCCCAGCTTCGTGTCATCCGCAAACTTGGAGATGTTGCATTCAATTCCCACGTCCAAATCATTAATATATATGGTAAATAGCTGGGGTCCCAGAACTGAGCCTTGCGGTACCCCACTAGTCACTGCCTGCCATTGTGAAAAGGACCCGTTTACTCCTATTCTTTGCTTCCTGTCTGCCAACCAGTTCTCTATCCACATCAATGCTGAACCCGCAATACCGTGTGCTTTAAGTTTGTTTATTAATTTCTTATGTGGGACCTTGTCCAACGCCTTCTGAAAGTCCAGATATAAGACATCCACTGGTTCTCCCTTATCCACTCTACTAGTTACATCCTCGAAAAATTCTATAAGATTCGTCAAACATGATTTACCCTTCATAAATCCACGCTGACTTTGTCCAATGATTTCACCGCTTTCCAAATGTGCTGCTATCCCATCTTTAATAACTGATTCTAGCAGTTTCCCCACTACCGACGTTAGACTAACTGGTCTGCAATTCCCCGTTTTCTCTCTCCTTCCCTTTTAAAAAAGTGTTGTTACATTAGCTACCCTCCAATCCTCAGGAACTACTCCAGAATCTAAAGAGTTTTGAAAAATTATCACCAATGCATCCACTATTTCTGGGGCTACTTCCTTAAGTACTCTGGGATGCAGCCTATCTGGCCGTGGGGATTTATCGGCCTTTAGTCCATTCAATTTACCCAACACCACTACCCGGCTAACCTGGATTTCACTCAGTTCTTTAGTAACTTGTCAGTTTCTTTGTTGAACTAAATTAAGGCGCATGATGCAATTAAAAGCGCTTGAACAATTGGTTGGGAAGAAAGCCAAACTGTAAGAAAGACGACTACGCCTCCTTTTCAAGAGCAGAGGGGTTTGCAGTGGTTTAGATTCGTTTTGAGGGGTTTAGGGGGCTTGAGGCGCAGAGCGATTTCGAGTAGTTTAGAGGGTTTTCACGGGGATTTAGATGGGTTTACGTGTGTTTAGTGCTGTTTAGAGGCGTTTACAGGGGTTTACAGTGGTGTACATGGATTTACAGGCAGTTAAGGGTCTTTAGAGGGGTTTAGAATTGGTTAGATATGTTTTCCAGGGGATTAGAAGGGGTTTAAGTGGTTTAGCGGGGTGGAGATGGGTTTAGAAGAGGTTAGATTTGTTTAGATGGATTAGAGCGGTTTATACATGTTTAGAGTGGTAGATTGGTTTATAGTAATGTGGAGTGGTTTATCGGATTTTAGAGGGGTTTAGAGGGATTTAGAGGGGTTTAGAAAGGTTTGGAAGGTTTCAGAGGGTGTTTAAATGTGTTTAGATGAGTTCAGATGGGTTTTGAATGGCTAAGTTGTTTAGAGGGGTTTACACTGGTTTATAGGAGTTTACAGATGTTTAGAGGGCTTTAGAGGGATTCAGAGGGATGTTCTTTCTTACTTCTCTTCCTCACTCTCTCTTTCTCGTTTTACACACAATATACGTTCTGCTACTCATTATTATCTTTCTCTCTTTCATTTCTTTAAAAACAATTACAAATGAAGTTGCACATAGAATGTATCATGTCAATGGATTTGGCACCTGAGGTACCACTGTATTGTACTACTTCCATTAAATAAAATCAAATACAAAAGAAAACCCTGTAAACTCCTCTACACCCCAAGAAACCTGCTCGAAACCGCTCTAAACCCTTCGAAATCCCTACTAAACCCACCTGAACAGCTCGCAACCCATCTGGTCACCTCTAAACCGCTCTAAGCCCATCTAAATCCCTCTAAACCCCTCTAAACTCCTCTACACTCATCTAAATCCCCCCAGACGCCTCTAAACAACTCTGAACCGCTCTAAGAACCTCTAAACACTTCTCAACCATCTGAACAACTCTGAACCCCTCTAAATCCATTCAAACCTGTCTAAGGAACTCAAAACACCGCCAACCCTCTGAAACACTCCAACACTCGCTAAACCCATACAAACAACTAAACCTATATAAACCTCTATAAATCTCTATAAACCTCTATAAACACTTGTGAACACCTCTAAAAGCCCCCACGCCCCCCTATACCCATCCGAAGCTCTCTGGACATATACGAACCCCTCTAACCCCATCTGAACGCCTCTGGGCCTCTCTAAACACATCTAAACCTATTTAAACCCTTATAAACCTACCTGACCCCCTCTAAACCCCTCTAATCCTCTCTAAACACCTTTAAACCCATCTAAACCCCTTTAAACACCTCAAAACCAAACTAAACATATATTATTCCCTGTTAACCACTTTAGACCCCCCCCCCAAACTCCTCTAAACACCTCTAAACCGCTCTCAAACACGCTAAGCCCATCTGAACCACTCTGAACCCGCCTAGACCACTCAAATCCCATCTAAATCCTCCTAAAACATTCTGAACCTATCCAAATCCCTCGAACTCCCTCTAAATCCCTCCAAACCGCCTCAAACATTGGTGAACACGCCCGTACCCCCTCTCAACCTCTCTAAACACCTCTAATTACTTCCAAACCTCTCTAAACCCCTCTGAACCGCTCGAACCAACGCGAAACCCCTTACACCGCTCTAAACCCTTCCAAACACCTCGAAACCTCTGCAAACTCGTCTACACCCCTAGACTCCCCTCTGAGCCCCTTCAACCCACTATAAACCCCTCTAAACCCCCCTAAACCCATCTGGACCACTCAAAACTCCTCTGAACCCCTCCGAACCACTCCGAATCACTCTAAATCCCTTTAAACCTGTCTAAGCACCACAAAAATCCCCCAACCCCGCTAACCTCCTCCGAAACCCTCTAATCATCTCTGACCCCCTCTAAACACTCTAACCCCCCTCTAAACCACTCCAACCCACTTCTAAACCGCTCTAACCCGCTCTAAACCGCTCTAAACCACTTACACCTTCTAACCCCACTATAGCCCTCTAAACCACTTTATACCCCTCGAAACTTCTAAAGCCCTCTAAACCCCTCTAAACCCATCTAAAGCGCTCTAAACACCTCTAAAGCCCTCCAAACCCATCTAAAACATAATACCACTCCATACCAATCTACAGCCTTCCAGATCCTTCCCACGCCCTTTTAAACGCCTCTAAAGCCCTCTAAACGCCAGTAAAGCCCTATAAATCCTTCGAACCCCTTCGAAACCACTCTAAAACCCTATAACCCCAATATACACCTCTAAACCACTCTTATCCTCTCTAAACACCTCGTAACCGCTGTAAACCAATCCAAAGCCCTGCAAACACCTATACATCCCTCGAAACCTCTCTCAAACCCTGGAACCCTATTATACCACTCTGAACACCTCTACACCCCTCCAAACCACTCTAAATCCCGCTAAATCCCTCTCAACCCCTCTATCCACTTCTAATCCCGTTTGAACCATTCTAACACTCTTTAATTACCTCTAAACCTCTAGAAACCCATCGAAACCCCTCCAAACCTAAACCGCTCTTACCCCCTCTAAACCCCTCTTAACCGCTCTAAAGAACTCGATAGCCCTCTAACCCCCTCTGACCCCCCTCTCTAAACTACTCAAACTCCCTGCAACACCTCTAACCACTTCGAAACCCCTCTTTACACCTCTAAACTCATCTTAACCGCTCTAAACCCATCTAAAGCCCTCTAAACACGTTTAAACCACTCTAGCGCTCTAACCCTCTGTAAACCCTCCAAAACGCACCTAAACCCCTCTAAACCCTAAACCCCTCTAAACAGATCTAAAACGGTCTAAACCACTCTAAACCCCTAGAAATCCATCGACACCCCTCCAAATCTCTCGAAATCATACGAGACCCATCTAAATCCCTCTAAATACCTCTCCCACCCGTAACCCTCTTAACACGTCTAAGCATATTTAAACCGCTATAAACCTCTCTAATCCCATCTAAACCCCTCTAACCCCCCTTAAACCACTCTAACCCCCTCTGGCCCTCTCTAAACTCATTCACTGCCCTCTAAACCCCTCTAAAACCTCATAAACCAATCTAAACCCCTCTAACCCCCTCTACACACTTCTAAACCGCTCTTACCCCCTCTAAACCCCTCTTATCCGGTCTAAACACCTCTATAGCCCTCTAACCCTATCTGACCTCCTCTAAACCACACTAACCCACTCTATCCCCCTCTACCCACTTCGAAACCCCTCTTTACACCACTAAACTCCTCTTATCCGGTCTAAACCCATCTAAAGCCCTCTAAACACGTTTAAACCACTAGCGCTCTAATCCTCTGTAAACCCTCCAAAACCCCTCTAAACCCCTCCAAACCCGCTCTAACCCTCTTGAAACACATCTAAAACTGCCTAAACTACTCTAAACGCCTCTAAACCCCTCATACGATCTCTAAGCACCTCCAAACCCTTCCTAACCATCTAAACCGCTCACGATCCCTTTGAACCACCCTAAACCCCTCACCTCTAAACATCTCTAAATCCTACCGCTCTAAACCTCTCCAAAGCCCTCTAAACCCCAATAAACTAATCCAAACCCCTCTAACCCCCTCGAAACCCATCCACACAACTCTAAATCCCTCTAAAAGTCTGTGAACCCTGCTAAAGCCGTTTAAACCGCTCTAAACCCCTGGAGACTAGCTAAGCCCCTCTAAACCGCTGTATCCCCTCTAAAACCTTCTAAAGCCCTCTAAACTCCTAAGCTCCTCAAGCCCTCTAAACCTAACACTCTCTAACCACCTCTAAAATCCTCAAAACCCCTCGAAACCATCCGAACACTCTCTAGTCCCCTCTAAACCGCTCTAAACCCATTTAAACCATTCCAAACATCACTAACCCCATCTAAACTCCTCTAACCCCTCTAAACCACTGTAATCCCCGCTAAAGACATGTAAACCCCTGTAAACACCTGTGAACCTCTGTAGACCCCTGTAAACCCCTCTAACCCCCTGTTACCGCATGTAAACCCCTCCAACCCACTTTACACCAGTGTAAACCACGCTAAACCGCTCTAAACCCCTCAAAACTACGGAAACCCTCCCTTAACCTTGCCAACCCAAAGTCCTCTAAACCCTTGTAAACACCTGTAAACCCATCCACACCCCCGGAAACGCCTCTAAACTTCTGTAAATACCTGCAAACCTCTGTGGACCCCCTGTAAACGCCTCAACAAACCATGCAAACACATGTAAACCCATCCAACCCGCTTTAAAACACTGGTAAACCACTCTAACCCGCTCGAAACTCGTCTAAAGCCCCGAAACCCACCCTAAACCGCTCTAAACCACTGTAAACCCGTCTAAACCTTGCCAACCATTATAAACCACTCTAAACCCTGTAACCCTCTTAAACCCCTCTAAACCCACGCAAACGCCTCTAAAGCCCTGTAATCCCCTGTACACCCCCTGTAAACCCCACTAAACCCGCCTAAACGCATCTAAACGCATGTAAACCACTTCACTCCCTCTGAAACCCCTGTAAATACCTTTAAACTCCTGTAAACCCAACTGAACCCCTCTAAATTACTCTACACCCCTGTAAACACATCTAACTCCCCTGTAAACACATCTAACCCCCCTGTAAACCCCTGAAAACCCTGTAATGCACTATATGCCCCTCAACACATCTCTCGACCCCTCCAAACCACTCTAAACTCCACTGAACTGTAAACCCATCTAAACCCCTATAAATCCCTCTTAATCACTCGAACCACCTGTAAACCACTCTAACCATCTAACCACGCTAAACACCTCTAACCCCTCTAAACCACAACGAACCCCTCAAAACCCATGTGCAGCCCTCTAAAACCCCTGTAAACCAGTCCAAACCCCCTTAAACCACTATAACCCTCTGTCAACCACTGTAAACCTCTGGAGACCACTTTAAACAACTATTAACCCCTGTAAAACCCTGTAAACTAATCCAAACATCTTTAAGCACTAGTAAACCCATCGATACCGCTCCAAACAATTCTAAAGCCCTGAAAAACACTCGAAACACCTCTAAACCACTGAAACCCCTCTAAACCTTGTCAACCACTCTAAACCCCTCTATACCCATGAAAACGCATGTAAACCCCCGCAAACGCCTGAGCCTCTGTAAACCCCTGTAAACCCACGTAAACACCTGTAAACATGTGCAAACCCCATGTAAACCCCTCTAAACACCTGTAAACACCTGAAAACCTCCCCAAACATCTTTAAACCCCTATAAACCCGTCTAAACCGTCTAAAGCCCTGAAAACCTCCAAATGACTATAAATCCCCCTAAACATTGCTAACCCCTCTTAACACCTCTAAACACCTGTAAATCCATCCATACCCGTCTAAACTTATGTAACCCCATCCATGCCCCAGTAAACCCCCGTAAATACTTCTAAACCCCTGTAAACTCCTCTAAAAGCTTTTCCCACTGAGAGTAGGGAAGTTCAAACAAGGGGACATGACTTGAGAATTAAGGGACTGAAGTTTAGGGGTAACATGAGGGGGAACTTCTTTACTCAGAGAGTGGTAGCTGTGTGGAATGAGCTTCCAGTGAATGTGGTGGAGGCAGGTTCGTTTTTAACATTTAAAAATAAATTGGATAGGTATATGGATGGGAAAGGAATGGAGGGTTATGGTCTGAGCGCAGGTATATGGGACTAGGGGAGATTATGTGTTCGGCACGGACTAGAAGGGTCGAGATGGCCTGTTTCCGTGCTGTAATTGTTATAAACGCGTGCAAAACCACTGTATACACATCTGAACACCTGTAAAACAGTTTAAACGCCAGTTAAACTTTGCAAACTAATTTAAACATCCCTACACCCGTAAACACCTCTAAACACCTGTAAATCCCCTTAAACACCTCTAAACATCTGTCAACCCCTCTAACCCAATCAAAGCCCCCCTAATAGGGTACCGCAAGGCTCAGTGCTGGGACCCCAGCTATTTACAACATATATCAATGATCTGGATGAGGGAATTGAAGGCAATATCTCCACGTTTGCGGATGACACTAAGCTGGGGGGCAGTGTTATCTGTGAGGAGGATGCTAGGAGACTGCAAGGTGACTTGGATAGGCTGGGTGAGTGGGCAAATGTTTGGCAGATGCAGTATAATGTGGATAAATGTGAGGTTATCCATTTTGGTGGCAAAAACAGGAAAGCAGACTATTATCTAAATGGTGGACGATTAGGAAAAGGGGAGATGCAACGAGACCTGGGTGTCATGGTACACCAGTCATTGAAAGTAGGCATGCAGGTGCAGCAGGCAGTGAAGAAAGCGAATGGTATGTTAGCTTTCATAGCAAAAGGATTTGAGTATAGGAGCAGGGAGGTTCTATTGCAGTTGTACAGGGTCTTGGTGAGACCACACCTGGAGTATTGCGTACAGTTGCGGTCTCCAAATCTGAGGAAGGACATTATTGCCATAGAGGAAGTGCAGAGAAGGTTCACCAGACTGATTCATGGGATGTCAGGACTGTCTTATGAAGAAAGACTGGATAGACTTGGTTTATACTCTCTAGAATTTAGGAGATTGAGAGGGGATCTTATAGAAACTTATAAAATTCTTAAGTGGTTGGACAGGCTAGATGCAGGAAGATTGCTCCCGATGTTGGGGAAGTCCAGGACAAGGGGTCACAGCTTAAGGATAAGGGGGAAATCCGTTAAAACTGAGATGAGAAGAACTTTTTTCACACAGAGAGTGGTTAATCTCTGGAACTCTCTGCCACAGAGGGTAGTCGAGGCCAGTTCATTGGCTATATTTAAGAGGGAGTTAGATGTGGCCCTTGTGGCAAAGGGGATCAGAGGGCATGGAGAGAAGGCAGGTACGGGATACTGATTTGGATGATCAGCCATGATCATATTGAATGGCGGTGCAGGCTCGAAGGGCCGAATGGCCTACTCCTGCACCTAATTTCTACGTTTCTATGTTTCTATGTTTCTAAACCCCTTTAAACCCTTCTAAATTCCTCTAAACCCTTCTAATCATTTATAAACACGTATAACCCTCTCTAAAACTATCTAAAGCCCTCTAAACCCCCTACGAACCCCTCTAAACTCAGCTGAACACCTCCAGACCCCGCGAAACATCTATAACCCCTCGAAACCCCTCTAAACCCCATCCAATCCCTCCGATGCCCGCTCGGAACCACTCTCAAAAACGAGAACCCCCTGTAAACACCTCGAAACCCCTCACAACCCGTCGACACCCCCTTTACACACCTCACAACCCGTCGACACCCCCTGTAAACCCATCGAAACACCTCTCAACCCATGTAAACTCCACTAAACCCTTCTAAAGCCCTATACATCCCTCTGAACAACACTAAACCTCTCTAAAGCCATCTACACCCTCTCACACTTCTAAACCCTTCTAAACATCTCCAAACCACTCTAAACCCCTCCAAACCCCTCTAAACCCATCTAAACCCCTCTAAACCCCTGCGATCTGTAAACCTCATGCAAACCTATCTAAACTCTTGAAAACGACTCTTAACCTCTCTAAACCCCAACTAAATCCGTCTAAACCCATGTAAACACATCTAAACACCTGAACATCTCATCTAAACCTCTCCAATCTAAACTCACGCGAACTGCTGTAAACCCTTCTAATTAACCTACACCACATGTAAACCCCTCCAATCCAATCTAAAACCCATGTAAACCCCATGCAAATACGAATAAACGCATCTAAACCACTCTGTAACGCATCTAAACACAGCTAAACCCCTATAAACCCCGCTAAGTCCCTGCAAAACCCTGTTAATCACTGTAAACCCTGTAAATCACTGTGAACCCTGTAAACCCGTGTAAACGCCTCTAAACTAGTCTAAACACCTCTCAACCCCTCTAAACCCCGCTAAGCCACTCGAACTCCTCTAAATCCATGTAAACCCCTCTACACCACTGTACACACGTTTAAACCTCTGTAGACCCATGTAAGCACCTCTAAACCCACGGATCCGCATGCAAACTTCTCCAGCCTTATTTCAACTCCTGTAAACCATTCTAAAGCGCTTAAAACACTGTAAACCCCTCTAAACCTTGCTAACGCCTGTAAACCCCTTTAAACCGCTGTGAACACCTGTAAACCCCTGTAAACCCTCGCAAACGCCTCGAAACATGTAATCCTCGGTAAATACCTGTAAACGTCTTTAGACCCCTGCAAACTCCTCTAAAACCATGTAAACCCCTCCAACGACATTTAAACCACAGCAAACCACACTACGTATTCAAGTGCTCAAGAAGAAAACCACACTAAACCGCTCTAAACCCGTCTAAAGCCCTGACAAACAATCTAAAACCCTCTATACCACTTTAAACCTCACTAAACCTTGCCACCCATCTAAACCACTCAAAACCCCTGTCTAACCCTACCCTAACCCGAACCCGAACTTAAACCCTAACCCTAACCCTATCCCTAACCCTAACCTCAATCCTAACCCTGACACAAACCCTAACCCTAAACATAATCCTCCCTAAACCCTTCTAAACGCCTCGGAAAGAAGTCAATGACTGTTCCTTTGACGGACCAGCAGGATTAGGAACAGCTTCTTCACTGCGGCTGTTACACTACGTAACTCTGCACCATGGCGATTGCCAGCCCCCCCCCCCCCAACCAAGACACTCCTTTCCCCAGAAAAATGCTCTACTACTACTGCATGTGAATATATATATATATACTAGACCAAGTGCAGACCCGTTGGGTCTGTTCCCCCAACGTGTGGTTGTGGGCGGGGGGGGGGGGGGGCCGGGGGCGGCATGCAGCGTCACACACACTAACTATCCCCCCCATCCGCACTCACGCTAATTACCCCCCTTGATATTATATTAATATTATTAATTTGCTGCTTTTACTCCATAACCACCCTATTGACTGACGCGTAGCCCCCAACTTGCAGTCACATCTAGAGAGAGGGGAGGGGGGTGGGGGCTATGGTAGAGAGTGAGGGCAGAGAGAGACGGTGCAGAGACAGAGAGAGAGGGGAGGAGAGAGAGAGGGTGAGAGTGAGGGGGAGAGAGAGTGCGGGGAAGAGGGGAGAGAGAAGGGTGGGGTGAGAGAGGAGG